>NC_065538.1:8152329-8292329 GCF_932294415.1 Quercus robur
CGTATCAGGTTCCACTGTACTTTTTGGTACTATTCATGGGTTCCACTGTACTATTTCAACTAACATTTACCTTTATCTACAATACTTTCAGCAAAAAATTTTCAGTTTCAGTAAAATAAACGGATCCCAAACAGATGCTTAATTGAGCTTACAAGCTTACCATAGAGCTCTTTGATTTATCTACGTTTGGAGTTATTGTCAATACGATCATTACAATTTATTAGTCACAAAAGATTTTGTTGTTGTCAATGTAACTCTTCTACCATTTAGATCTGTTAATTATTCTCCATTAATTGCGGCATCCCCATCTTTATTTCCCTTTTCCCTAAATATAAAAATTAATATAAACAAAAGGAGATATATAGATATTTAATCCCTAAGCCAATTGTGAAAGGATAAGGTCATCTCATTTGGTCACTTTAAGAGCTAACTGCCACGGGCCCTCCCACCATTATTTTCCACTTCGTGTGTGGATTGTGGAAACTTTTCCACTATACCAAACCTCTTTGAAATTGAGATGTCTTGAATAACGAGACACTGGGGAATGCCTAAGTTAGTATAATAGTATGACTAATTATAGGGATGTTTCCTTCTTTCATTTTTTTATGGAATCTTTTGATTCATGTGTCTATTTATATTCATGAGATAGAAGCATTTGTTGCTGGCACTATCCTTCTTTCGCGATTTGCGTGTACACTGCACACTATAAGCATCAAATTAATTATATAACAAACTTTAACAAATAATTTATGGGAAATGTTAATGAGTACCCTTAGGACACTAATTAAGAATCCAGTTAAAAAAAGTTTTTATGAGAAAAAAAAAATTAATATTTTGACAGCTTTTTTCATTTTCCATAAAAGTGATGTCAAAATTTTCGTAAAATAGATTGTTAACAAGTGTTCTTAGGGCACTCATTAGCATGATCCATAATTTATAGTAGTCATTAAGTATTATAATATTTGAAAAATAAGTTTCAATTATTTACATATCATTAGAAAAAAAAGAAAATGTAAAATTTAAAGATTAACATATTATAATATTCTCTCAAAAAAATAATATTGTAATATTGTTTTTATGCATAAATAGGAAAATTTTTAATTTCCATTCTAACTTATTAAGAACATAATTATTCTTTTTATATTATTGATTATGTGCTCTTATAAAAAATGATTGATTATGTGCTAATTTTTTTGTTGTTGGATTTTGTTTATTATTATTATTATTATTATTATTTTTAAAGAATGCATCATATAGGGTGTAAATCGTATTTTTGCATATGAAAAGAATGCCATAGAATGGGTGTCTAGTAGAACCTTATATTATCCCACGTACAGGACGCTCAATGCATTATGATGCCTAAGGAGAAAAAGTTTAGTGGGATTTTCCATTTATTTGACTTATTATTTTATATACATTTTTTTTTTTTTGTATTAAGATTGTTCTTGTTTTTTGAGATGTAAAATTGCTAATTAAGTTTCTGTAATTAAGTTTTATTTACATCTCTTTCACGAGTTGTTAGGAAAATTTTGTTAATGGTTATTTGGCATACTCATAATATTTTTTTTTTTTTTTTTTGTGTGAAATAGTTTATAGTTTCAATTGAGTTTGATTTTTATTAGCTCAATACTTGGGGCCTTCTTGGAGGTGAGGGAAAAAAAATTATCATTTTATACAATATTAAGACATTTTTATACAATTTTGGAGGTGTTTTGCTTATGCAACTGGGGCCTTAATACCTTTAATTAAATTTTTTTTTTTTTTTGGGGTACAAGTGGGGCCTTGAGTCAGCCCTGCCCACATGAGGCCGATATATATATATATATATATATATATGGAGAGAGAGAGAGAGAGGTGGGTTTAGAACATAAAAGTGCAATGGTGGAGCCATATTGATAGCCCGTTTGGTTCCACTTTTTCAGCCCAAAACGGGCGTTTTCAAAAAAGCTAAGCCCGTTTCTGCGTTTGGTAAGTTCAAAACGCAACTTTTTTTATAAAAGTTGCGTTTTGAACTTTTAGAAAAAATTGAAGACAAAACGCGCAACGAAAATGGACCATCAGCGGTCCATAAATCAAAACGCGCTATGCGCGTTTTGTTATATTACCGTTGCAATCATTGAAAGACCGAAATACCCACACGTTTGACGCCCCTCATCTCTCATCTCTGCTCTCCCTTCGCATTTGACGCCTCCATCTCTTCTCTCTGCCTTGCTCTGCCTTCGTAAGTCTCTCTACTCTCTGTCTTTTTTCTTTGTCTTCCTTTTCTTCTTCCGCTTCGTCTTCCTCTTCTTCTTCTTTCTTTCTTTCTTTCTGGTTCTTCCTCTCCGTAAGTCTTTCTGTAGTTTTGGATTGTGGTTTGTTTTATGGGTAATGATTTTTCTGTGTGTTCTTTGGGTTGATTTGTCATGGGTATGGGTTGTTTTGATTTGGACCGAACCGGGGTTGATTCTCATGGGTCTGATTTGGGTTTTTTTGGTTTTGATTTCTCTGTTCTTTGGTTGATTTCTCATGGATCTGGGTTTGATTTCTCTGTTCTTTGGTTGATTTCTCACTTTTGGTGTGTGGGTTTTGATTTCTCAGGTACCAAAAACACTGATCTGCTACCAAAAACCAGGTACCAACACTGATCTGATTTTTTTTTTTTTTTTACCGAGTGTGGGAAAAAAAATTTCGGATCTTGCTATGAATGGGTATTGTTCCTTTACTTGTTTTGTTATTTGTTTTTGCTGATTGGAATATATAATGAAGTGTTTAGTTAGTAAAAATATATAATGAAGTGTTTAACACTGATCTGAATTTTTTTTTTTTTTTTTTTTTTTTTTTTTTTTTTTTTTTTTTTTTTTTTACCGAGTGTGCTATTTTAATATATAATGAAGTGTTTAATGAGTATAGTTTGTGAATCTGAAATAGCCGAGATTAATCTTAGCTAGCTTCTAGCATGTGTAATTTGACTTCTTGTTATACACTAATGAGCTTAATAAGTACCATCTTCAATCTTCAGTGTATGTCTGCTAGGCTTGCATACTACAATACAGGTACATGGTGCATGAAACACAACGTTTACTTTATGGTTATGGACATGGTTTTCAGAACATTCTAGGCTTGTTAGGATAATGAAAGAGAGACCTTTATAGACTTGTCTTTTCTAGATTTCCACCTAAATGATGGCGACATTGTCTTCCTAGAATTGAACAATTACCTTGTCTTATGGAACATGTGGACAAGCCATCAAACTACAAAAATGGACATCGTCTTCTGTATTTCTGCTTTTGCCTATTTTTGCTTACACAACTTTTAGTTTATCTTGTATCTTTGATAACTCTTTCTTTGCATTCACAGTTTTATTCCGCTGATTGAAACAGATGGATATATAAAATTGATTTAAACAGATGAATCTTGTCTAGGTCTTGGTATTTAGAATTGATTGAGCCCAAAACCTAATGTGATGATTGTCCCATGGACCAACTGTAACTATCTGCATTTCTGAGTTTTACTGATCAAAGTGGATGTTTTGAGTTTTTTTACCATAACTATGTCAAGTTTTGGCACGTATCCAAACAAAAAGAAAGAAAAGTGTTGGTACATTACAATTATGCCGGTGAACTTTTTATCAATTGGCACCTTCTCCCTCAGAAGTACATGGTGTGATTGTGGATTCAAAACCCTCTTGCATGTGTGACTTACTAATAGAGAAAAAACATGTTTCATTAAAATTATGGCTTGCCTTTTACTCCATGATCCTCTTAATCTCTCTTTACAGAAATAATGCAGAGGAGGCATTACAGAAATTGAATGGCACAGTAATTGGCAAGCAAACTGTGCGTCTTTCTTGGGGTCGCAATCCAGCAAATAAACAGGTACTCGGCAGAATCTCACCCCCCACTCCCTCTCCCTTTCCCCCAAAAGGAAAAAAAAAAATGACACCATCACTCCATTTTCACTGCATCTACTTTTGGGTTTGGAAAAGAGCTTTTTCGAGGATCTAATGGACAATTCAGATTTCACTATGCACTTAGCTTTGACAGAGCTGTTTGAAGTCATCCCTAGCTGTTGGAAACTTGGAAGGGTCATTGATCAGTTTTGCATGAATGATTGTTCATTTAAATTCTGAACACATCCATTGCTACCTGCTTTCTCAGGACTGGATCCATATAATGATAATCTTTAATGGTGGATCCATAGAATCCAATTCAGAACTGGAAATGCTTACAGCAGCTTTAAAACTTATCTCCAATGACCTGCTAAAACAATTGATCTTTTCAATTTTATCTGCCTATAAATTCTGATTTGTTGTGAGCTTGTTTTTCTTAATTGGTTCTTTTTGGGGTTTTGCAGTTTAGAGCAGATTATGGCAACCAATGGAGTGGGGCATACTATGGAGGGTAGCTTTATGATGGTTATGGATATGCTTTGCCACCACCTCATGACCCAAGCATGTATGCTGCACCATTTGCTGCATATGGAGCTTACCCCATTTATGGAAACCAACAACAAGTGAGCTGAAGGAACTGCACGAGTAGTTCTAGAAATTAGACAATATCACGCTTAACTGGGCGAAATTTCTTCATTTCTCTGTAAGTTGAGTGGTTCTGTAGAATTCTTAAGAAAATCCCTCCAAATGTGGAGTGGAACTGAATTTTGACAGACTGAACTAATTTTGTAGGGATTTGACTAATGATTTATTTACAAATCACTGGACTGAAATTCCATTTGGGGGGATAATAATTAGTAGTTGTCTTTTTTTTTTTTTTTTTTATATATATAATATCCTGTAGTACAATTTAAACTTGGGTTATTGGTATGTATTTTATCATCTTTATTACATTTTTGTGTTGTACAATTTAAACTTAGATTATTGAAATGTATTTTATATGTTTTTACATTTTTATGTAGTACAATTTAAACTTAGATTGTTGGTGTATATTTTATCATCTTTTTACATTTTTATTTTGTGCTTCATGTTGATGGAAATTATTTAGATTTAATTAATATTATTATTATTATTGTTTAGTAAGTATATGAAATAGATGATTTAATAAGTATGAAATAAACTCACATCCACAAAAAAAAAAAAAAAAGGTTTGAAATAAATTCCCTTATATATACATTGTCCTTTTTGGTCATTTATCCCTCAAAAAGCCACTTTTAACAGTTTTTACCAAACACTCAGTTTTTTCATTATGCACTTTTTAACAGCTTTTACCAAACACTCAGCTTTTTGAAACTCCACTTTTTCATTATGCACTTTTACAAAACTCCACTTTTTCATTATGCACTTTTTCAAAAAGTTGAACCAAACTCACCCTGAGACTGAAGGGCGCTAGGGCCCCCCAAATTTCTTTTAAAAAATTTTAGTAGATAGACTATGAATATGAGTAAATCCAAGGGCCAAAATCATCATATACCACTGTTTGGGAAAATATGTATAGATTTATCACTATTAGCGAAATAATTAGCAATCTACCGCCGTTTTGAAACTAGAGATTGCTGTGTAACTCGAGTTTCAAAAACTTGAGTTCTTTGAAAAAATAGTCTTCAAATTTGCCATGTTATTTTTTATGGAACTCGAGTTCTTGGAACTTGAGTTACATAAAAAATTTTCAAAATTTTTCCATAAAATTCGAGTACCATGAAAAACTTGAGTTTCCAATTAATGGTAGATCCCTACATATTTCAGAAACAGTGGTAGATTGCAAAATATTTTAAAAAACAGTGATATTTGGCCATTTTGACCTAAATCCAGGCAATTTTACTGTTCAAAAGACAAGATATGAGAATTCCCCCCCCCCCCCCCCCCCCAAAAAAAATCTGCAAGCCGCAACTGATATGAATCTGAGCAGAACACCCACACAAGTGAATCTTTCTCTCTGTTCTCAATCTCTATCTTTGATTTCTCATTCCGGCGTTAGACTCACTAATTAGTTTCTTCTATTTTTTTTTTCCACTTTTTTACTTCTTCGTCCCACTCCAGTCGCTCATGACTTTTCTTCTTTACTTCTTAGTTTAAGATAGTATGGTGTGTCAAATAGTTGTTTCTTTGCATGTAATGGTTTGCTCAAGGTACCACGTATATTGTCTTCAAAAGCAAAAGTAAAATTCTACTCTCCTGGTATGACTTTTCTTCTCTTCTTTATTTTTTTTTAATTAAATTAATAAATAAGATTTTTTTTATTCAATGATCATTAGTCTATTTATTAACAATCTTTAACCTACTAGTAATTTTTTTTTAATCTCTGTCGTTACCTGATGGATTATAATTTAAATTGAAAATCTAGAGATAAATTAAAAAACTATTAATTCATTTTTCAAAAGAAAGGAATATGATAATTTAGAATATAATATATTTTTGGTTCTAATAATAATTTAGAGCTTTGTATATGTTATTAATGTGGCATATATAGCTAAAAAAAAAAAAAAAATACTCCCACATTTTTTATTTGGCCCCCTCAAAGATGAATTTCTGGCTCCACCACTGTAAAGGTGGGAGCAATCTTTACATGACCTAGTCAAACATTTAGCTCACAAGAAATGTTATTCTTTCACTTTGATTCCAAAAAAATTCCAAAACTATATCGTAAATGTAATTATGTTAAGAACAATGAACTACATACACTGCAGGCTTGGAAACTTGTGTTCTATATGTATAGAGTTACATATGAAGTAAACACATACAATCATATTACTTAATGCAAAAAAGTAAAGAAGGCAAGCAATATGATGACCAGGAAAACCAATGAAACCTTCTAGTTTCAAAATAAAAACTTGGGGAGGATTTAATCTAAACTATCCTCAAGGCAACAAATTCAATACGATAGAATGGAAGTTTTACAATATATTTTCCCCTAAATCTAAAGTTACCTCTTATTGTACTTACTCACGTGACTGCACGCAGTTCCGAATCCATAGACTCTTCTATATGAATTTGTTGCACACAGGCACCCATGTTTGTGACTTAGAGATCCCACTTAAAGGTTTTGATCATAGGTAATTGTTGATCTTGTATGCAACAACTTATTCCACTAGTTCTTGAATATAGATCTTCTTTCCAGTAGATGCTTGTTGAATTAGAAGGTTACAAAAACCTCACAATTCTCATAGGAGTAACTCACAAGACTTTTAAGAAAATTAGAAATGTATTTAGGGTTTTCCTTTTATATTAGGTAGTTTTTTGACTATTCTTGAATTTTGACTTGAACCATCATGAGCAATGTCTAACACTTAAACTAGACATATTTTTGTACTCGGTTTGCCAACCTACATAAAATTAGAACCTAAATATTTATTCCTAAATATTTAGAATCTAACAATCTCCCCCTTTGGCAATTTGTGACAAAACGTACATAAATATGAATTGCTCAATTCAAGAAATAACTCAATACAAGTTATTGCCCTGCTACAATTCAATCAAAATCTACTATCTACAAGTTGCAACAGTAAACAGCAGCATCATGAAAGAATTAACCAGTAAATTCATGAAACACCAAAAACAAATCATAAATACATGTGTAGAAAATACAGTATAAACAAAACTTGAACTTTTTTTCATAAAGCAAATTAAAACAAATTATCCAAGAGAATAATCATAGAATCAATAAGCATCAAGTTTTTGAAACAAGTACAAACTAAACATAACAAAAAAACAAAACAAAGACAACTCTCCCCCTAACTACAAGAGCTCTCACATCTACTCTCCTTTTTTGTTATGCAATGCCAAAGGCAACCATCAAGTTCAAGGCAGTTACATTTGTGATATGTTCATCTAATAACTGTCCATGCCCGTCTGAGTCGACATGAATGTCTCCATTATATACTACGTCGATTGAGTCTCTAAAACTCTCTCAAGCATGGAGCTGAGAAGCATCAGTATCCATATCAACATCATGGAATTTATGCCTATTATTTTTAGTGACCCCGCCACCAAAAAAGATAGTACATGGAGTGTGGGACCCTTCGTAACTCTTATTGCTCACAATTTATCACACACTATCATGTTAAAAAAAAAAAAAAAAATACAGTTTTAATTAAAAGTTGTGAAATTGTAAAATTTTGTTTTAAAAATATGATTTTTACCTACGTTCACATGTAACGGTGTGTACAGACGATATGCAATAAGTCATGTGCAACATTGTCAAAATAAATGCTATTTTGACACATAAAAAACTATTTTTTTTCTATTTTAACATACTATTTTACAATATATCTATATGTTACATATTCTATTATTTTATCACTTTATTTAAATATTCTTTTTAATAATTTTGTTATCACTTTACCATCGCACACCTTTGGTGGGATGATCACTCTACAAGTATAAGTACTTGTGGGGTGTAGGGAGCAAGGGACGGAGTTTAAGTTTCCAGGAAGGAGCTTCATACACATGTATACTTAGATTAGGTTAGAATAAAATTCCTATCTTGTAGATTAGGTTAGAATAGAATTTCTATTTTGTATAAAAAAATAAACACACCTTACATTAAATATTCTCTCTTTTTACCACTTTTAGTTGAGGAGAGAGAGAGAAAGTTGATTAAAAAAAACTTTAAAAGAATGGAAAAAGTAGCGAGAAAAGAAACTTAAAGTATTTGGTGTTTGGCATGCTAAATGCTAAAATTTAGCATTTGACACAGCTGAGGCAATGCTCATGTAACAAGAAATATAGAAAAGGTCAAAACACTAACGATATAGAAAGAAGCCTCAGTAATGCATGCACTTCACGAAATTCATAGAGAGAGGCGGAGACAAAAACAAAACAAAGAACAATTGAAAGGCCAACACCAGGCTACCAAAATTTGCAATTCCAACAAGTTATGATATTTAATTCATAATGTTTCTGGCACAGTAGATAAATTCAACCTTAACATCCTCGAATACGCTTCCTTGTCCTAATGTTCTCGAATTCGATGTACATTAAGTCTCTGGTTCACCAACTCCAATCACCAGGTAACTAACTCTCTCTCTCTTGAACAACTGGTTTGATTGTGGTTTAAGTTTTAATGGTTAAAAAAAAAATGATATTTTGTTGATTTTTGCAGACATATAAGCTGTGTGATTTTGTTTAGGACAATGAAGATGAGATACTGTTGCTGGGGTTTGATGGAGTGCTTAGTATTGGTGATGGGGTTTTGGGGATTGAGTTTTTGGGTCCTTAACCAGTGATTGCCTGGCTCTATAAATGGTACTTTTCTTTCCTTGGGTTCTCACTGTTAGAGTGAGTTTGTTTCTGTTTTCATGTATATATATATATATATATATATTTTTTTTTTTGTCTTGGTTAGTGATTTGAAATAAAATGTTAGTTTTCAGCTAGCTTGTTGATAAAAATAGAAGTTTAAGTTCATAAAAATCGAGTTGGTAGGAAAATAGAACTAATGAAAGAATATTCTCTCACACTTTTTGAGAGAGAGAGAGAGAGAGCCGAAGTGTTTATACATGATATTTGTTCTACATGGTAGAGGACTGTCTGCAAGGGAGTTAATTAATACATGTCAGCTATGATTTGAATTTGGACACAATCTGTCGTATTGGCATCTGAAGCAATATTTGGTCTGTTATTATTATTATTATTATTATTATTTTGTGTGGAGAAAATGTCAGTTATTACTTATTATTGTTGCCAAGATTTGTGAGATTGTTAGAAATGAAGTTGCTGACCTGTTGCCAAGGTTTGTGGAGCGGTAGGTAGAAGTTGAATTGTACGTGCTCCATAGTTTGTACCAAGGATAAGGCAACGGCTAATTCCTTTTATTATATATATATATATATATATATATATATAAATGGGGCATGTTCATCTGTTTGGTTAATGAGAAAATAAATGAAAAGCAGGAAGAAACGATTTTGAATTATATAACGTTAGTAGGTTATATGTGTTTAAAAATCTTAGGTCCTTAAAAATTACATCCCATGAAGGCAAGAATTCCATTGGTCCAGCCGAAAAAAGGTAAAAAAAAAAACTTCCCCATTGAGAATTAAAGATGTTGACTTGGATGAAGGTACTGTTTTTCCCTTTGTTATTCCATCTTGGGATTCACATGGTGTAAATTTACATTGAGTATTCGCAATCATTTGCTATTCATCTGAATTTCATTCTGGGATGAATTTTAGTGCTCTAGTAAATTATTTTAAACTTTAACACTTGTTTTAATCAATGTTCCATCTATGGTACTTTTATTATTGATGATTCATTTCTATTTTTTTTGTTATCTTACATTCTTAGCTACGATTGTGTTAATCTACGATTACATTTTTTTTTTTCCATTTTTGACTTGGCAACACTAATTGGTTTTTTAGTTAAAAGAATATTAGAAATACAATGAGATAATAAATATGACTTCTATTTGTTTTGTAGATTATGGGAAAACTAACTACAGTAGTGGCTAGTTTTAATTTTAATGTAATAATTTAGTCTTGAAACTTAATATATTTCTCATTTTTGAATGGTGAAAGTTCATGCTTCGGCTGCCCTAAAGTTGAAATCCTGGTTTGTTCCTGTATACAGTACTTTTGGGGATGGAGGAGTGAAGAAGAATATTGCAGTTACTCAGTTTGAAGCTGTGGATGCAATGCAGTGCTTTCCTTGCTAGGATGAAGCTGCTCTTATGATGTGCATAATTGAGAATTTCTCTTTACCCTTGAAATAACTCGCCTTTCACTTAATTATTTAGAGCCTTGAATCAATTTATCTTGAGTGACAATCACTTGCACCGTCCCCTTCTCTGAACTATATGATTTCCACAGCCAATACCTGAAACACTTGGCTTTTTCCCTCATTGAGTCTCTTGCTCAAAAAACTTCATAATAATACAAAGACTGCTTCGGATAACCTGCCGTCCTCTATCCATGGATGTCAACATTACAACATATATAGTCACCTACCCAAAACTTAACCAGTGTATAGTGTAGGTGACAAGTAATTAAAAGCGACTAAACACATTTTTTTTTCTTGGTTGAAGACAGTTTCAAGTTCCTTGCGGTGATAATGCTAGTCATCCCTGCTTATGATATCATTTAGGTACTTCTCAACTCCTTACCACTTCCAAAACTGGATATAGTCGCAGTCCCTGAATTTTCTGGTGGGGCTATGGAGAGTTATGGCGATCACATACTTGAAAACAGGCTACATTATGAAGGTTTGCTTTCTCCAGTTGTCAAGAAGCAGATTGTAAGTTACATATCTAATGACCCTGTTAGCTTTTTTTTTTTTTTTTTTGGCTCCTAGCAGCTCCTGCTTATCAAAAATTATAATTTCAAGACTTTTTATTTTACTTTTACAATATTTCTCCTTTCATAAATCATGACATATTAAGAGGAAGAACAGTATTATTTATTGTTAACCCCAAAAAAGGTTATTATAGAATAACTGACAACTATTGATAATTGCCTATGACTACAACCAACCCATTAAGGTTTTATATATTGATATCAATAAGAAAAATCTGGAAGCAAATAACAGATCAATTTTTTTTCATTAAAAAATCGGAGTAACATCGAAATATGATACTTCATTTATTTCCTAAATACTTATACGTAATCTTTAAACCATATTCTTGTTTTGTCAGCTCATCAATGGTTTGTCAATCTGGTAACAATGGAATGGTGGAGTCATTTATGGCCTAATGAGGGATTTGCAACATGGGTAAAATTGAGTCGTCTTACATTTCTGCCTCTACTTTCCTGGCCAGTGCACTGCATCCAATTTCTGATACTGGTATCTCAACTTGATGTTAAATTTCCAGGAAAGCTATATGGCCACTAACTGCATGTTTCCTGAGTGGAAAATATGGACTCAGTTTCTTCAACAACAGCTGATGGCCTAAGTATGGATGCTCTGGAATCACATTTTATTGAGGTAAGTGAAATCTTGTGCTATAATTTTCTGGTAATTGGCAACACATCACTTATGCATGTTAAATTATCTAGCTTGTTAGCGAATGCAGTGATATAATCAATGATGAGAAATAGCAATGAAAAGCAAACTGCTTCCTTAAATTAATGGCCTGGCGTACTGAATTTTCAAGCAATGCAATGAACATCATCAAAGTAAATGTATTGACACGCAGTCTACTTAATATGCCTGTGCATGTTTTTTTATTTAGACCCCTGAACACTTAGATTATTTAATTTAATTAATCAACCAAGTTGTTAGGTTTATTATGCAGATCTAGGTTAAACACAACCGATCATATCACTAAAAATGGAAAAGTAAATAAGACAAACGATATGATGACCTAGAAAAACCAATGAAACTGTCTAGTTTCAAGGTAAAAAACCTGAGGAAGATTTAACCTAAACAATCCACAAAGCAACAAATTCACTAAATATAATGTAAGTGTTTACAATAGATTTTTCCCTAAATCTAATGCTACCTCTTGTAATACTTACTCACGTGACCACACGTAACTCCAAATTCACGGACTCTTCTATTTGAACTTGTTGCACACAAACAACCCTATTTGTGGCTTTGAGATCCCACTCAAAGTTTTAGATCATTAGTAGCAGTTGATCTTGTATGTAGCAACTTATCTCCACCGGTTCATGCAATGTCAATCAAATCTCTAGTAGATTCTTGTTGAGTTAGAAAGTTCCAGAACCTCTCAAATCTCACAGGAGTAACACACAAAACTTCACAAGCCTTCTAAAACGTGAATTAGGGTATTTTCCTTTTATACCTAGCAAAGTTCGACTCAAACCCTAAACGTTTTGTGGGCTTTTGGGCCTTATTTAAAATCTGCAAAAAACGAGTTTCGATCGGTCAAATCTTTCTCTCGATCAGTCGAGTCTTGTAGTTTTTGAATTCTTCTATCTACAGCTTGACTGTTCTTAGATCTTGACTTGAATCAACTTGAGCAGTGTCTAAAATTATTCTAGGACTTAAATATCTTATACTAGAGATGTTTCTATACTCGGTTTGCCAATATACATAAAATTAAAACCTAAACATTTATTTCTAAATATTTAGAGCCTAGAAATCTCCCCATTTGGCAATCAGTGACAAAACATATGTACACATATGAATTGCTTACATTCAAGAACTAACCAAATACAAGTTGTTGCTCTACTACAATTCAGTCATAATCTACTATCTACAAGTTGCAACATTAAACAGCAGCATCATAAAAGAATTAACCTGTAAATTCCTGAAATACTAAAAACAAACCATAAACGCATATGTGGAAAATATAGTATAAAACATAGCTCAGTTTCACAAAATAGTCAAACTATAACAAGATTTCCAAAGAGAATAATCAATGTATCCATAATCATCAAGTTTTTGAAACAAGAATATGCTAAACAAAATAAACATAAGCAAAAACTAAACCATCAAAGTATAAAAACTTGAAAACTCAAACTCAAACTAAATACATACATCTCCAAAAAAAATTGCTCCCCCTAAGTACAAAAGCTCTCACAACTACTCCCCCTTTTTGTTACGTATTGCCAAAGGCAACCATCAATCATTCGAGGGTGGAGGTGGTGGAAAAGAGCTCCTATACTCACTAAAATCAACTCTCAAGGTAGTTACATCAGTGATAAGAGCATGTAGAAAGGTACACCTATCAATAGAAATTGTATGCACATGAGTGATAGAAAATATGTTATGGCATGCAATCCTAAACATCAAGTAGTTAAACTCAATTAACTCATGAGAATGGAGTCTAGGCTCAGAACCCCATGTGATAGGTCTACCACAAAGAAGAGACATAACATAATCTAATGGAGAAGACTCAGTGTATGGATAGGTAGGACGTTGAATAAGAGGCACAGAAAGAGCAGCAAACACTATTTTCTTAGTGATCTGAAACTCTTCACCTTGAATCCAAGTAGTCAAGAAGTGGCCACCAAATGCAGCAGAGTGTATAAAGAGATTCAAGTAGAATTCTCTAATAAAGGCAGCAGCAAGAGACTTTAAACTAGAACAGATAGGTAACCAACTCCTAGACTCTAGATTTTGTTTGACAAAAGGGTCTAACTTATTTAGATTAATCTGCCTTTCACTCCAAATGGACCTATACTTAACCAAATTATCAAACTTTTGAGCATTTGGAAAAGTATGAAACCTAATTTGATCAAAATCCTCAGTAGAGGTAAAAGAGGACTCAACTACTCTTTTGGCTTTGGTTTTGAAATTGGTTTTAGTTTTCTTAAGACCCATTTCTAAGATCTAAAAAGGGAGAAAACAGAAAAAAAAAAAAGCACAAAAACCAAGGGCAAACTACATTAGAAAGATAAACAATATATATATATATATATATATATATGTGCAATCTTCAAAATCTACATGATGCATGATGCATTGACTCAAATGATGCATGGACTAATGCATTGAGGTTTTCAAAACCTCACAATTTTGAAAAATTGACCAAGAAAATCAAGTTTTATGAAAATCCCCAATTCATGTTGAACATAAACCCTAATTTTTCAAAAACACACAAATTGAGTAATTGACTATCACAAAAGGTGTAAAACATGTTAGAAACAATCAATTAATCAATAACAAAGATCAATTTTACCTAATTTTACTCAATTGAACAAAATTTCCAAATTACTCAGAACACATGAACCCTAATTTCGAAAATTTTCACAATCCATGATATCTTTGAAATTAAAATAGAGGAATCATGTTAATATCATGCATACACAAAAACCCACTGATCATTTTAACACAAAACACCCAAAATCATCAAAATCCCCAAAATTTCTTAAGTCTGAAAATTTCAGAAAAATGAATGATTAATGCTTGAAATGTATATAATTTGAACAAAAGGAGAGGGTAAAATAGTCATACATAATGTGTAGAAGAAAACGCTTGAAGTTTTGACTCAGAAAAGACAAAAAAATTTGTATTCAAAGAAGGATTGAGAGGAATCGAAGAAAAAGTGAGAAAAGGACAAAAATTGATCTATCAAACCCTTAAAAAATTGAAAAATTCGAATTTCAATCGGTCGAGAGGAATCGAGCAGTGATCGAGAGTGAAAGTTTTAAAATTTCGATCGATCAAAGATCAATTGAACAGGAATCGAGCCAGACAAAAAATTTTGGCCTAAAAGCTGGATATTTTCAATTGGTCGAGATTCAGATTCAATTAATAGAACCAGTAAAATAATTTGAAATTTTGAAAAACCTTGGAAATTTTGTAGAAAAAAAAAAAAAACTGAAAAGCTGTTTTTATGATATGAAATCCACATGAACACTTTGTAAGGTGGTGGGCTGTTCTAGTAGTGTTGGGCTGCTTCTTACTGCACTAGGCCCAAGTTTTCTGGATAAGGGGATTGAGACTGGTCCAACTGCAACTCAATTTGGTCCGGTTTATGCGCAAACTATGCCTGGTTTGTCAGGAACATGCTTGCAGTAAGCAAAGCTGTTTCAGATAAGTTGTGGCAGATAGACATAATAACAAAAAAATAAAATATCTGGCTACTTAGTAGGAAATGACCAAATGATCCCAAGCACAATCATAGTAATAACAATCACTTTTACAAAAAAGAAAGAAAAAAAGGGAGCAAATAGTAATATGTATGAGTTAATCAGGAGATAAAGAAATCAATTTAAATATTGTTTGCAGGAGCAAAACCAGAGAGGAAAGAACACTCCTTCTTAACGCAATTAATCTCCCAGGAAAGTCCTGCTATGGAGATTAACTACCTTGAGGGAAATGGACCTGAATGGTTGATGCACAAGGACTCCTTTTGGTTTTGACAGAGAGCAGGATTTCGTGAGGGAGAGAGAGAATCAATCTACCGGTGCATGCCTGCAGTTCTAACTCTCCCACTATTTTCTTTCTGATTGTTTTCTTTCTTTCCCTCACACTCGTTTCTTTTCTATTTCTTGGTATCACTTTTTGAATTCCTATTTCTTAGTTATGGTTCCCGTTGTTGCTCTGTTTTTTGTTCACGTCAAGGTTCTCTTTTTTAGTGCCTGCTGTGACCGGATTTTACTATTTTAGCCCTTAACCTCCTTTGTCTGGTCTGGGTGTACTGGCCGACCACCACTGGTCCGTTTGTGTGCCACCCCCTATCACCAGACAAAGAAGGGTATTTTGTTTGTTTGTCTGCCGTGGCATCCTTTCCTGCTACGGCCTGGGTTCTTTCTTTCTTCCTATCCCTCATGGCATGCACCTAGTGGTTCCAACTCAGCTTGCTTCTTTTGGGTAGTATGTCATCCCAGCAGGACACTTCCCTTAAAAGATCCTGAACCGAAACCTCAAAAATAGATTTTGCCCCTTTCCCCATCACCAAACCATGCCTTCTTACCTCTGACCCACAACCTCACCATGTCCTGTATTGACTGGGTACAGGCTAGTGGTGCTTGGGCCTTGCGCGTGCCTCCCTTCCATGTGTGTCCAAAATCTGTCTGCTGGTCATTTGCCTGCCGTGGTCTGGAGGCTTGCCTACATAGTCTGTCGTCCGTTCCTTTTGACCTCTTATGTGAGCTGCTTTTTGATTTCTCGCTCCCTTGAGGAGTTGGGCCTTATTCGATACTGGGCCTTACATTTCTTTCGGCCCATTTCTTAATTACCCTCATTTCCTGCCATATTACTTTGTCATTCCTGCTGTAATGACTCAATCCTGCTGGACCTCTTTAGGCTAGCCGTTTACTCTTTCCCCTAGTGGCTTGGTATGACCATTGGTTTTCCTATTTATGGGCTCTTGTGTCCCTTTTGTCTTCCTCTTGGGCATCCTTGGCCCACTTGCTTTCTTTGGGCTTCCTTGGCCCTTTTACTAACTTTGCATTCTTATGAGCTTTTATTAACTTCATTGGGCTTCCCTAGCCCAATTACCTTATTCTCATCCTTGGGGTTCATGGGCCTGCCATTAACCTCTTACTTTCTTTGTTTGCATTACTTTGGGTCTGCGGTGGCCCTTTCTCACTTTTCTACATCACATAATGCCCATGGGTATGCTATTTCTCTCTTTCCGGGCTTCTTTAAGCCCACTTGCCTCTTCAAGGCCCACCTGTTTATTTCATGGGTCTGTGATCTATTATTCCTGTCGCTTGGGCCTAATGGTTTTGCCATCTGTTTGCCAATTCTTTGCTGCCCTTGTCGTTGGGCTTTCTTCTTTCTACTTGGATTCTCAAAAATGACCCTCAACACACTTCCAGAAGATTTTAAAAACATTTTGCTCTCAAATTTTCAACTTTTCACAAATTAGAAGTAAAAATCACCCGATTTAAAAACTTCTAAACACTTTTCTTTAAATTCAACTCAAATCAAGAAAATGTATTAAACATCACTTCATGAGTAATCAAAGATGGCCAAATTTGTCAACACATAATCATATGTACAAAATTTAGCTTGATTTTCATGTAGTGTGTGCAACTAGTATGTGTACAAAGTACAAAAAATGTGATATGTAGATAGTAATCAAACAAATTTTCTATATTATCAATTACAAAGGTTTGAAAGTGACTATTACTTAAAGAGTTACATTATATAACTCTCACATCTTCTAGAAAACACACTTGCAATCATGTAAAACCATTTTGGCTCTTTTGCTTTTTGCCTTTTTTTTTTCTTTTTCTTTTTGAGCACAGTCAAAGATATCATGCATAGGCATATATGAGATAGAAAAGAAAATACACTTGTTATATAATTTTTTTTATTCATCATATTTTTTAACACCTCGTTTTATCTTGCTGTATAAGTGCTACATCTTATCGATCATGACTTTTATGATTTGCACACAGGTGTTTGTGATTAGCGAGTAATAGTGGTGAGATGGTTATTTAAGCCTTTCTCTTAGGATTTTCTAGTCCTAATGATCAAAAGAATGTGACATCAAAATCAAGATCGTTTGTTCAAAGATTATAAAAAATTCACACAATTAAGCACTAAATAGCACAAACTAGTAAAGTGCAAAAAGTAGCTCATCAAAGCTAAGTAAGGTACATAGTTATGAAATGTAAATTTTATTGGCCAACCTTAATTACACACTCAATGGTGTACAATATAAAACCCTTTTTACTTTTTTTGGACTTTTATTTTTATTTAAAAAAAAAAAAACCTTAAAAACATCCTAAACAACCCTAGAATGAAATGTAGAAAATAAAATCCTAAGCAAAACATTTTGTCTAAAGAATCAAGAGATTAAGTACGAGGACCATGTCAAACAGACTTATTTATGATGAGTCTTTTGCATCCACACTTTCTTAGATGTAGACCTGAAGTTGGAGTTTCTAGACACATGAGATTGTTGATCTACTCCAGTATTGGCATAGAGGCTGAGAGCCTTTACCAATTCATGAATAAGTGTTATGGCATCTTGTGCTTTTGGCATAGACACTTTTATTTTAATTGCTTGCTTGATAGCATGCAACTTGAAAGTAGTTTGGGCAAGTGTGCCTAGCTCCACCACAGAAATGACAAAACCACTGAGGTTTGTGTTGTTTCTTACCTACAAGATGAGTAGGCTGCTTGGGTTTGGTGTCACTTAGATCTACTCTTATTCTCCTAGTGGCTAGGACTTCTTCTTTATGAATCCTAACTTTTGGTTCAAGCATAGATATAGGAGGAACAAACTTGGTGGGAGTCATCATAGAAGACAAACCATTCTCAACATAACCTAACTCAATCTTATTAGATGAAGATTTTTGAGCACTCAACATGTTATCAAGTTTAGAACTAGAAGTCCTATCAATTTGTTCTCTAGCAACATGCAATTTAGTTTCTAAACTTTTAACCTTTTCAATCCAAGACATGTTCTCAATCTTAATAGCATTGATGAGTTCATTAGCATCAAACAGTTTGACCAAAAGATTTTTGTTTTCATGTTCAAGAGTATCTTTTTCAAACCTAGGTCAACATTCATAGCATCTTTTGCTACAATCTTGCATAGCTTGTTGTAAGTCTCTTGCAAGTTAGCATTCTCAGAGAGTTCCCCATCAGAAGAGTTCTCATCAACAATTTCATATTCACCACTACAACAGTAGCAGTGAAAGCTATGAAATTTCATTCTTGATCACTTTCAGACTTGTGACCAAATTCTTCATCATCACTAAGAGTAACATCCATAGCTTTACCCTTTGACCTCAAGTATGTTGGACATTTAGACCTTACATGTCCATGCCCTTGACATCCAAAACATTGTTGGCCTAAAGATGTCACGCCCCAAACCCAAAAGGATCCAAAGTATGAGAAATATATTCCAAAGGTACCTATAGATTTTTTCCTTTTTAACAATTCAAATTGTAGGAGATCTTTCTTTTCCTTTCTTTTCCATAGGATAAGAATATATAACCATACTAAAATCTCTACATTACAAGTCAAAGTTCTATAAAACATTTACGAACAATAACTAAAAATCATGTGCCTCCACATAATACATGAATATATTACAAAACTCCTATTGGATTACAGAATTAATCATGGCCTCGTTGAACATAACAAGATTGAGTCACCAACCATTTACAGCACAAGTCTCCAAATTTAACATAGTACTCTAATCATCACCAAAGAAGTAAGCTCCATACTCAAGGTATAGCTAATTGATCTGAAAAATTTTTAGAGGGTGGGATGAGCTAAAACTCAATAAGTAACATAATTAATGGGGGTGGGGAAATGCAAGTTTCATGATGATGAACAGTTTATAAAGCATGTTTTAATTTGAGAAATTTCTAACTGAATACTGCAAGATCCTTTTCAATAATAATATGACAAGAATGATAAATAATGAACACAAAGTTTCTCAAAATAATACTATGTAACTATATACTATAATCTGTGAGCACTAACAATATAATTCTAAAGCCATAAAATCTAACATAAGATAATTTATCACAAATATACCACACAATCACATAGATCGGTTAGGGGATCTACCTATTCACAACTGACATGATATTGTCCTTTCTGGTATGCAGTCTCTTAGCCCTATGGGCAGCAGCCTCACCTATACCCTTAAGGTTTTGTCTCTTCCCCCATGGGTAACAAAGAGAACGCGTTAAATAGGACCTCTTTTGCATGTGGTCTTTTGGCCCCATGGGTAGCAGTCTCACCCACACACAATCAATGAACCTCTTCCCCCCATAGGCAACAGGGAAGAACGTGTCATCCAAAGTGAAAGGGCACTAACTTGAATTTGATTCTGTTGTCACAAAGATTATGAAAACTAGATCGAGTGATCATCGGGAAATCACACATGGCATAGGATTAAAACCACATAAAGCTCACAGGTTACATTTACTTTCAAATACATAGTTTATATCCAGTTAGTTTCAGAAAAACCTTAAACAATCAAAGCTTCCATAAAGTTTGTAAGATTTTCAACTTCATTCTTTGTCCAAAAAGATTTTCTATCAATTTCCCAAATAACAAGACAAGATGAGCAACTTTAAATTTTCTAGTAACCCATAAAATCCATGAATTCATTGTCAAAGATTAAATCGAAGATGCTCATATTTTCCACGCCAACAAAATATGCATTTCCCCAAATGCAATACCAAATATAATGCATTTTCATATATAATCATATATAGTAGGGTCACAATACAATATTTTTTAAGAAAACATAGTTCTATAATTAATTTTCCAAAATGTGTTTGACCCAAAAAAAACATCGTTTATGCAACATGGTTATTTTCCAAAAATCCCATTAAAAAGCTACTTACATTGCAACTTTCAAAAAGCCTAATTCTCTGAACTCCAAAGGAGATTAACTAGAACCTAAACAATATCAAACAAACCTATCACAATAAGCATAAAACTTGAAATTGTATCTAGCTACAAATTAGGAATTGCCAAATAAGCAATTGATTAGGCAATCCTAGTATTTAACCTCATCAATAATGGATTCCACTTCCAAAGTTTCTCAATAAATTAATTTACAAGGCATAGACTCCCATTATACTTATGAATCATTTAAGGTATTATCACTAATATCAAAACCTCAACAATTTATACGTAGTTACCATAAGATTTATGTAATATCAACAAGAGACCCATGACACCAAAATCATTATATTGTCCAAGACAAGCAATTTAGAAATTCAACTAACTCCAAATAATCAATAAAAATTATATTCACCATCTATTTCACATTAAAAAGCCCAAACCCCCAAATCTTCACTAGTTAGATAGCCACCATTGAAAAAACTATAAACCCACTCATCAAATAATTCCACCAATACAAAACTCATACATATAAACACATGAATATCACTTCCAAAGCTCACAAATCACATGGGTATCATTATCAAAGCTTAGATAAAAATAATCTCAAGCAAAAGTATAAAACGCACCAAAAATATTAGAAATTTTTACCTCAAATAAAATATGTGAATGTACGTTTTTAGACTCTTTAAAATACAACCAGATTAACCTAGTTAATTAGCCAAGTAATTACTTAGTCAAATTATCAAATCTAGGTTAACACAAATATATCATATCATTGTAAAGTGCAGAAAATAAAAAACACAATGATATGATAACCCAAAAAAACCAAACCTTTAAAAAACCTAGGGAGGATTTAACCTAGCTATCCTCAAGGTAAAACAAATTCACTATGAAAGAATCGAAGTTTACATAATAGCGACTTAGACCACTAACATCCTATTGATACCTCGAGTAGGAAACTTACTACCATGACTACGTGACAGCTCCGAGTCCACAGACTACTTCTTTCTTGGATTCATCGCAAGTACAAGCACTCCCACTTGTGTATTTTTAAGCTCTTGAAGCAGCAACTGAATTGATCACCAAGCTCTCAACATCAATCTTGAGTTTGGAAACCCTAAGTGAGTATGAAGGCAAAGACCTCTAGATCTCACAAGAGATTCACACACACAGCATATAGAGCAACCTCAAAACGTGGTTAGGGTTTTTCCTTTTATACTTAAGGCAAAACATAAAACCCTACACATCAAACGGGTTTGGGCTGAGTTGGAAAATTCTGCAAAAAAAAAAACAATCTACATGAGCTTTGATCAATCGAGTCTAATTTTCAATCGATCAAGCTAGACAGATTTACATAGTAAATCCTGCAGTACACTCGATTCCAACTTTACACTTAAACATACTTTGAGCAAGTCTAAAACAAGACTAAAAGTTTTGACCATGGTTTGCCAACATTACAAATTGAAGTTCTAATACATTTAAACCTAAAGTCTTAGAACCCAACAGTGAAGGTGCTTAGAAGTTCCTAAGGATTTTTAGGTGATCTTGTCGGAAAATTGATGGTAGTGATGATGGTATGGAGTGGCACCGGTGGGAGAGTGTGAGGGAGTGAGAAAAGTGTTTGAGAGAAAAAGAAAAAGAGGAAAAGAAAAGAGAAGTGACATGGCTGGCCAAGAGGGAGAGAGTGAGATATTTGTGAGATGTGTGGTAGGGATTAAGTGGGGTAGGTGGGAGCATGTGTGGCCTAAAAAATCTGAATTCCTTTATTTATTTATTTATTATTTTGTGACTGGGACATTACAAAAGAATTGTTAGAGGATTGAACAACCTTATCTTTAGATTTTTCTGAAGAATTATTTTTGGATTGTTCATTCTTCTTCACATTCTTAGGGTTAGCAACATTTCGATTTCTTGCCCTTCTATTATTGTTTTTCAAAAAGTTTCGAAAATATTTGGCAAGGTAAGCAATCTCTGTAGATGTCATCTCATCATCAAACACACCTTCATCAACATCATCTATAGATTTCAAGGCCATAGATTTGGACTTGTTAGTCTTAGGTAGGTCAGACTCATAAGATCGAAGGGATCCTACAAGTTCATCTACAAGAATAGTGTCCACATCCTTGCTCTGAGTTATGACAGTGACTTTAGGTCTAGGGTCTTCAGTCAAGGATCTTAAGATTTTCCTAACTATCTTAGGTTCCTCATAAACTTCACCCAAATTAAATGTAGAGCTTACTATGTCATTGAGTTTGGCATAAAACTCATCAAAAGTCTCATCTTCTGCCATTCAAATGCTTTCAAACCTAGAAGTCAAATATTGCAATTTATTAATTTTTATAGCTTTTGTTCATGCACGCACAGTTTGTAGGATATTCCAAATAGTGTGTGCTATCTCTACATTAGAAATCCTTTTGAATTATTCGATTGAAACAACATTGAATATTGCATTTAGAGCCTTACTATTAAAGCTAGCTACTTCTTTTTTATCATCAAACCTTTGAGCCACAGGAGTGGCAGGTCTTTCCCAACCAGTTTCCACAGACATCCAAACTCTCTCATCCAAAGATTTCAGGAAGGCTTTCATCCTCACCTTATAGTAGGCATAGTTATTCCCATCAAAGTAGGGAGGGATCACTAGTGAGTGACCACGTTCCATGATAGTTGGGGTCAAGGATTAACTCTAGGTAAAACTACCTAATCAATAGCTAACTTACTTTGATACCATTTGTTTGTTTATTTAGACCCCTGAACACTCAAATTTTTTAACCTAATTAATTAATAAAGTTGCTACTTAGGTTTATCATGCAGATCTAGCTTAAACACAACCAATCATATCACTAAAAGCGGAAAAGTAAAGAAGACAAGCGATGTGATGACCCAAGAAAACCAATGAAACCATCCAATTTTAAGGTAAAAACCTGGGGAGGATATAACCTAAACAATTCACGAGGCAACAAATTCACTAAATAGAATGGAAGTGTTTACAATAGATTTTTCCCTAAATCTAATGCTACCTCTTATAGTACTTACTCACATGACCACACGCAGCTCTGAATACACAAACTCTTTTATCTGAATTTGTTAAACACAAACATCCCCGTTTGTGACTTTGAGATCACACTCAAAACTTTAGTTCATTAGTAACAGTTGATCTTGTTTGCAGCAACTTATCTCCACTGATTCATGTAATGTCAATCAAATCTCTAGTAGATGCTTGTTGAGTTAGAAGGTTACAGAACCTCTTAGATCTCACAGGAGTAAATCACAAGACTTCACAAGCCTTCTGAAACGTGAATTAGGGTTTTCCTCTTGTACCTAGCAGTGTTGGACTCAAACCCAAAACATTTCGCAGCCTTATTTAAAATCTGTAGAAAATGAGTTTCGATTAGTCGAACCTTTCTCTCAATTAGTCGAGCCTTGTAGTTTTTGAATTCTTCTTTCTGCAACTTGACTATTTTTAAATCTTGACTTGAATCCACTTGATCAATGTCTAAAGCTGTTCTAAGACTTAAGAATTAAATATCTTATACTAGACATGTTTTTGTACTTGGTTTGCCAACATACATAAAATTAGATCCTAAACATTTATTCTTAAACATTTAGAACCTAACAATGCACATACATGTGCATCTGTTACCTATTTGTGTGGAGTTCTACCCAGTAGGAGGGAGGTGATGGTGCAGGAAGATTTTTATAACTCAACTTCAAAGATTGCAGCTCCAATATTTATAATTTCTTAATTATGTCTCAATTATGACTTCAAAAGAGATAAAATTGTTTGGCACTTCGATATATAAGGCACAATTTCAACATGTAATTCAATTATGTCCTTCACCTGCTCAATACGTTCCCGAATAATATTACTAATTTCATCCGCTCGAATGGTTATCATGAGTATTTCTTAATTTTTTTTTGGAAAAAAAAATAATAATGCTTATAGTAGATAGTAGAAGGACTAATCGATTATTTCTGTCAGCGTACATCCCGACAACTTCAGGAGAAAAAGAGGCATTGACCTCTGTTTGGCATATTTTCAGGTGGAGGTACACCATTCTCATTTAATTGAGGAAATATTTGATGTCATCAGCTAAAAAAAAAAGTGTTGAGTTATAGATTGACCCCGGTTAATTAATTAAATTACCGAAGTTGATTAATTATTCAAATTACATGCAAATATCGTGGAGGCACAATCAAATTATCAAACTAAATTAGATGCAGTGAAAATTAAATTTCACATGGCAATTTGATCATGATTGGGAAAATCTTTGCAGACAAAAACCCATCCGGTGAATTTTAGGTCACCACTTTCGAATAATCAACTAATCAAGAAACATGAAGTTACAAGTATAAGGAATCTTACCCAACTTGCCTATTTCAAAATACCAACATACAGTTGAACCTACTGACCTATACTAGTATCAGCTCCAATAACCAATTTGACTTATTCTTGTAGAGACTTCTCATTGCGTGAATCCCAATACGTGACTAACAACATAGTAACTTGATTTTTGTTGTTTGATGTAGAGTTCTTCAAACCACATTTGTAGATTTGGAAGCAGCTTTGTACATAACCCTAATGCGCACAAGAAGTCGCAGCAACTCCTGTAAAGTGTGTATCTCAATATGAGTCTCTCTAGGTTTCTATATATCAATGATGATGGAAGTAAAATACATCTTTTATTTGCTCTAGAAACCTAGTGCATGAAACCCTTGAAAAGCCTTGTCATCATAGGCTGTAAACAAGTTTGGAATTTCAAAATCCGCGCATGAATCCTAATAGTTTGAGATGTATCGAGGTATCTATCAAGGTTCATTTAATTTCAATAGATTGAGATACGTGTTGAGATCTTCTGTCGTTTTAGTTTTTCTTGCATTGATTTTTTTTAGTATTCTTCTTGTCTTTAATAATACCACTTGTAAAAGTACTTCATGATATTCCTGAACACACTAGAACTAAGATCAAATTACAAGTAAAGTGCGTTTTGTCAAATGATATGCTAATTACATAAAAATATGACCCTAACAAAAAGGATGTATACTAAATTTCTGATTTTTGTGCTTGGTTCATTAGGTGGGTATCGCAGCAGTCAGAATTCTAGTGACTAGAATTCAACAAAGGAACAAGTTGACTTAAGATTGCATATTAGCTTCTTTGATGATTTCTCTTGATTTAGCTTGGTGCTCTCTATCAAATGGCAATTAACTCTTTTAAGTCTAAATTATTTAGGTGTTTTGGATGACACATGCTCTGTGTGAGGCTTGTGAGCAACCACTTTTACATTTACCTTTCCTAAACTATGAGAATGTACACTTTACCCCCTTAAATCATATCTATTTTACATTTATCGTATTAGACTATGAGAATCCACACTTACATCCCTAAACTATTACCCATGGGATAGAGTGCAAAGTATTACATAAATAATAGTTTAGGGGGATAAGTGTGCACTCTTATAGTTTAACGGGAAAGTGTTATGCGGGTAATAGTGTAGGGGAGCAAGTATAAATTGAAGTATAATATTAGATGGGATAAAGTGTAATTTCCCTAAATATCCTTCGGTATCTTACTATCGTATATCAAATTTTTTCCAAATATATGAGTACCCATCTATCAAAATGAATATCTTCCTCTGTAAGATGTTTTGCAGCCACCTGGGCATCATGTTCAAATTGCTGTCGTATAGTACTGGATTTTGGTTATAGAGTGATGTAGCCTTCTTCATACACCTAAATATCATTTTTTTTTTCTTTGTGCAGAAAACTTGGTTGGGAATCAATATTTGTAGAGAGTCATTTAAGT
Organism: Quercus robur; assembly: GCF_932294415.1. Classification (NCBI taxonomy): domain Eukaryota; kingdom Viridiplantae; phylum Streptophyta; class Magnoliopsida; order Fagales; family Fagaceae; genus Quercus; species Quercus robur. The sequence continues at coordinate 8,178,741 of NC_065538.1, forward strand.
GAACTATTGAGAGGGGAAGTCTTTCTGGCCTTGGCTACTTTGACCATGATAAAACTCACAAAGAAGCAATCTAGCGCTTTCAGTGCATTACTGAATGATAGAATACTCCTCCCCTGTCAGTTGACATTAGAAAAGTAATAGTTTTACCTGTATATCTGAATCACTTCCGCATTCCGAGGGGCGTTTTTAAGGTTGATATACAGATGTTCTATATGCTTTGCATGTTGCTTACATTGCTGTAATTCTGAACACTAGCACCTCAAATAGGAAAGGGTTTGAGTCCCTACTGAATCTCTATAGATAAGCAGATATAATGCAAGAGAAGGAACCATCTTTATGTAAGAATTAGTAATATTTGAACTAATATCCCGTGTCTCTTTTGTGGTTGAATGCTACTTAGATTTAATGCCATTCCTTTGATCCTTATACAGGTTGTATTGCATAATGTCCAGACCCAAATATAGTTCTCAAGTTCCTAAATTTTATGTTGTCTAATAAGGTATTTGCATTGCATATCAAATTATGGTTTCTAACAGCCTCATCTTCCTTGCCTATCTAAACGTTTCCTTTTCTCAATATATCCTTTTAGGTTCGAGATCAAGATCTTATTTATGTTGCTTTCCAAAATAAGCTCTAGGGCCTTGGAAATGTTAGAAGGTATGCATTTCATTGTGAACATCTTCATTATGAGTTTTACTTTTGACTATTACTATCATATTAGTAATAAGAAAATAATTTGGAGCATCTTCAGATATGGATATACTCAGGAAACTATTATGATTGGGTGTTAGGAAGAAACTATTAACTTTGAATGTCATCTATCAATGATGAAAGTTTCTTCTTGAATTTTTCAATTGTGGAGGCTTAATTTCCTTTTTTGGTGATGAATGCAGGAGAATTGGGGTACGATATTTAGCAAATATAGTGTGATTCTACTCCACCATTCCAGTATCAACATTCTCATTCTAGTAAGCAATGTTACATGTGATGCATATGTGGTATGCTATGATTCATCGGTTGAGTGTTTCAGTAGAAACTCCATGCAACTTGATATGTCACAACTGTTATGTACTGATAAATAAAGTTAGGCCTCATAAATAGTAATTTAGATACATAGCAGTTGGCCTCATAAATAGTACTTTAGATACATAGCAGTTGGGCATATCGAGCTTAGGGGACAGCCACCTTGTTGCGTACCGTCCACCTATACACTTGATCAGTATGGCATGGACCAAATTTGCTGTCAGTTTTTTGAGAAAATTGTTTTATAATAACTTTACAGGGTGATTCCAACATAGCAAGCAAACTAAGATGATTTTTTGTGAATATTTCACTACTCAAGGGCATGTTCCTTAATAATGGAATGACCAATTCATAAGTTGGATTGTATTAGTATAATAAAATTCATCATAGGCAACGAAATCACCCTCAAATTATTACTTATGTTATGCCCAAGAAACTTATATTTTGGAATTGGCTTTGTTCAGTCCGTTGATTTTTGATAGCTTTTGCACATTTAGCATGACAAGTGAATTAGGCTGTTGAATTTTGACAGTAGTCCTCAATTGAACAATGAAATTGAGTACTTACCGCCAAACCAATGTTTGTGTGAATATTTGAACACATTTATATAAGATCATGAATCTCTTTTACTTAATATAAAGCAATCATAGCACGGAAGATTAAAATATTTGGCAAAGCTATCCATTTGTGATCCTAAGAACAGATTACTCACTCCTTGAATTTTGTCATTGATAGCCTTCACTATTATTTCAAAACCATAATGTGATAACTATGTTAAGACCGATACATACATTACTGGTTCCTTGATTCCTTCTCAATATTGATACCAAAGCAACATTATTTCTGCATTACTACTTTCTGTATCATGTCAACTAAGACACACATACATGCAGAAGGACACAGAAAGATAGCTAAAGTTCAAATGGAAAACAATAGAGTTCAAAAAAACCCCCTACTTCTGCTTATCTTGGACACGCCCCTTCTCTTTCTTGCGCTCGGTTCTCAGCCTAGCTCGATTAGACCTCCCTCTCCTTTGCTTCTCCAAATCAGCATTAAAATTTTCAATGAAGCGTTCAGCCTTGGCGTCAACATCAGAGCTGAAATATAACTTTGTAATTGGTGAATCACCACTCGAACTACTATTACTTCTCAGAATAGCCACGTCTCCCAGCATCTTCCACTTCCACTGAGAAATTTTGAAAGGTGGTATTGGTGGTGGTAGATTAAACGGTGATGAGTTGCTAGTGCTACTTGAGCTCATTTTCTCATACTCACTACTGAAACTGCTGCTATTAACTGGCGACACAGGTTTCTGGGCAGTAGCTTGTTGTGGCGATGGTGAAGATATTGGACTACCTAAGCTCACGTTGTAAAACCTTCTATTGGATCTGTTTGCCTTATTGGGCAACGGAGGTTTTAGAGTCGATGGCGTTTGAGGGTTTCGAATGGTATCCAAATTTTTTACTCTTTTTTGTATTTTCTTCTTTTTCTCTTTGTTGCCATCACTTTCTTGGTCTCCTTGTTGGATCACTGGCAGCTGAGGAGGTGGTGATGAGTGTGGAAGTTGAAGATTCCTGACTCGTGAAATCATTCTTCTAGGCTTCTTTATTGTAGGTTTATATATGAGCTGCAAGTTATCTTCTTCTCTTTCTTCTTGAAGCCGATATAAGATCGGAACCCAATAATTGCTAGCCTGGAGTTCATTATAGCATGACTTTGTGTTTTCATTATTATTGTCGTCGTCTCCGCTGAGGGAAGCACAGTACACGAGAAAAACAGTAACCACTGCAATGAAGATTTCCATGCGTTTCTTCAGGAGAAGTGTCCAAAACATTTGTGAGATGTAAGAGAAAATCCAAGGGATTCCTATGTAGGCCGAGAACATGGCTACGACTAACAAAGATAGATAAACAGAAGCTTTTTGGCTGGGAGGCGACGAGTGGCTGTGACGGTGGACGGTGGTTTGCTGAAATGGCGGGGCCATGTGGTGTGAACTTTTTGGAATTCTTAGTGGGTAAGTACTGGGTTTATTGCACAAGAAATGTTAAGCATATAACGCAAAAAAGTTTTAAGGGATAGATTGTAGGATGGATTGTCCTCGATTTCTATTAGTGTATAAAAAAAGTGTAATTTTAATAATGAGTTCAAGTTATAATTGAGAACCGCTTTTATTATAAAGATGTTGTGACAGTCATAGTGCTCCTCCCTCTCAAGCAATAGAAAGGTGCCGGGTTTTCACAAAAAAAAACATAATTAAAGGCTGCGCGTAGAAAAAATTCATAGGTTATGGTTCATAATTAGCTACGTTGACAATTTCTTCCTGGATTGTAGAAGAATGTTTTTTTTTTTCCCCCCTCTCCTTTGTTAGTTGGTCCAGCTGCATGGGGTAATTCTTGCATGTTCCGGGAGCAATGCTCTCCTCTCTTACATAAGAGATGAGTCCTCCCACTCTTCATGTAAGAGGAGGGAGTATTACTCCCAAAACACCTAAGACTTTTTCTAGTTGCATGAGCTGTAGTCAGAGATAATGCCAGGCCCATAGCTTACCTATGTCTGACAGGTTTTTTTTTTTTTTTTTTTTTTGTCAATAAAACATAAGTGTTACTCAGCGTCCCAGCCCAAAAAGTTATTTCAACTTATGACGTTTCTTTTATTTATTTATTTTAAAGGAAAAATTAATAAATATAATATTTATCTCAAACTTTTTTTTTTTTTTTCCTTGATAAGGATGTTTATCTCAAACTGATCTCACGGGCATGCACTTTTTACAAGTCAACCTAAGGTCCTTAACATGGAGGAAAAAAGGCAGTTTCCACCAAATTCGAAAATTTTGCTAAAAATGTATTTGATCAAAAAAGTCATTTGCGTTGAGTGTGTAATACAAAAAGTATATATAAAACGTTATCGTGCACTGATTTGTTTTTTGTTTTATATATATATATATATATATATTTTTTTTTTGATAGTAAACGGCAGAATATTAAACAAAGAAATAATAAGATTATACAAAAGCAAGGCAGCAAAGAACAACCATACTAAATCTGAAAAAGCTACATAGCTTTCTCACCACCAAACAAAAACAACAACTGTAATCAAAGTTACATCAAAAAATGCCCAAGAAAAAACAAGGCTATTTTACTAAAACTCAAGACAAAACTCCATAATTAGCTTCCAAGTATTCTAAAGCATGGGCAACAGCAGACCTGGCTAAAACAGTGGGATCCGAATGTGGAGTACCATAGTGAGCCTCGTTCCGCTTATTCCAAATCATCCAATTGGTTGTGAAAAATATTGCAATCTCTAGGTCATTTTTTCTTTGCATTATTTGATCTGCCACATCCACAAATGAGAGATTTGTGCAATGAGTCATGATTTCCCTCAAGCATGTGGACTTCCAAACCATATCAGAATATGTACAGCTTAGAAGGACATGGTTTGTTGACTCCACCCCATCCTCACAACAATCACATCCAACATCAAACAAAATTTTCCTTCTAGCTAGATTAGCTTTAGTAGGCAATATATCTCTACACGCTCTCCAAATGAAAGTTTTGATTTTGTTACATACCTTGGCCGCCCAAATCCCTTTCCAAACTTTATTGCTCTGTGAGTGATTGGATGATTGGCCATGAGAAGATCTCAAATGTTGCGTTTGGATCATCTTATATGCACTTTTTACCGAATATTCACCTGTGCTTGTGTATGCCCAAATTTGGATGTCTTGCACCACTCTATTACTCAAAGGGATGGATTTAATAACCTCAGCTTCATGTGGGAGGAATACATGATCAATCATGGATACTCGCCACGATCTTGTAGTTGGATCAATGAGGTTATCCACTGTGGCCATTGTTGACATTGAGGAGCACGAAGTTACCACCTTGAATGATGGTGGGGTTGGAAGCCATCGGTCTTGCAAATTCGAATTTTATTTCCGGTTCCTACCCGCCATCTCAATCCACTGTCCAATACAGATCTGGCTGCCACTATACTTGTCCATGCAAAACTCCTTGAATTTGGTGATGGGGCATCTAAGAAAGATGAATTGGGAAAGTACTTTGATTTGTAGACCCGATAGAACAAGGAGTGTGTATTTTTCAGAAGCCTCCACCCTTGTTTAGCTAACATGGCTAGGTTGAAAGAATGAAGATCCCGAAACCCAATTCCTCCCATTGACTTAGGCATACAAAGTTTAGACTAACTCAACCAGTGCACTTTCCTTTCTTGCATCTTTTGAACCCACCAAAATCTACTCATCATCCCTTCAAGATCTTTAAGCAAGCCTTTTGGTAGCAAAAAGCATCCCATGGCATATATGGGGATAGCTTGTGCCACGGCTTTAATCAAAATTTCTCTTCCAGCTTGAGACATCATCTTTTCCTTCCATCCCTTTAGTTTACTCCAAATTCTTTCAATGATTCGAGCAAAAGTTGCTTTTTTTGTTGCGCCCCACTATACTAGGCAGCCCTAAATACTTCTCATATTCTGGGACTGTTTTTGCACCCAATGCCTGTTTAATTAATTCTTGAGTTTCTATTATAGTATTGTTGCTAAAGAAAAGAGAAGTTTTATCAGTATTAATCTTTTGTCCTGAAGCAGCCTCATATAGATTAAGCAAAGAACTGACTTGTTGGCACTCCTTTACTAATGCACGTACGACAAAATAATAAGCTGTTGTCAACAAATAGGAGATGAGAAATACAAAGACCACCTCTACTAGCTGCCACTCCTCTTATAATTCCATCTGATTCTGCCTTTCAAAGCAAAGCGATAAGCTCCTTAGCACAAAACAAAAAGAGATAAGGTGACAGAGGGTCACCTTGTTTCAATCCTTTAGAAGGTAAGATATAACCTATAGGATTGCCATTAACTATAACAGAAAAATGAGCAGTTGTTATGCATGCCATTATCAATTGCACCCATTTTGCATAAAACCCCATTTTCTCCATCACCCTTTTTAAATAACCCTATTCAACTTGGTCATAAGCTTTGCTCATGTTCAATTTAATAGCTACCTGACCCATCTCTCCCCACCTTTTCTTTTTCATGCTATGCAAAGTTTCATATGCAACTAAAATGTTGTCTGTAATTATTTTTCATGGGACAAAAGCACTCTACGTATCAGAAATTAAATTTGGGAGGATGAGCTTCAGTCGATCTAACATTTTAGATATGATTTTGTATAGCACATTACATAGGCTAATGGGGCGAGATTGTGTGATTAATTCCGGGTCTTTGGTTTTGGGAATTAGTGCTATATGGGTATTATTTATATTTCGAAGAATAATTCCAGAGTTTAGACATAATAGCACAACATTAGTTACATCAGCACACACAAAATGCCAAAACTTTTGAAAAAAGAAAGCAGTCATACCATTAGGGCCTGGAGCTTTTGAAGGATGCATATGAAATAAGGCGAATCGAACCTCTTCTAGATGAAATTCTCTCACCAGCCAATCATTCATCTCCTCTGTAACTACTCTAGGAATAAGGGCCACCACTTCTTCAATGGCATTCATATTTGAAGATTGGAATAGAGTTGAGAAATGTTGAATTATCACCCTTTCTATATTGCTTTATTGCTCTATCACCGTACCGTCCATCTCCTTTAGTGAGAAAATTGAGTTTTTTTTCCTCCCTGCAGATGCCTTCACATGAAAAAATTTTGTTACAATCACCTTCACGCAACCAGCTGATACGGGATCTTTGTTTCCAATAAATTTCTTCTTTCTCAATTAAAATATTAATTTCATGCCTAAGAGCTTCAGATTCAGCCCACGATGAATCCCTATTGCTTTGCTCTAGCACTTGCAACCTATTTCTCTTTTCCTCAATCTTTTTGCGTAAGGAATATAGTGAATTTTTACTCCAGGCTAACAATCGCTTCCTACATTCTTTTATTTTGTTACTAACCTGGAACATAGGACTTCCATTGAAGGAAACAGACTAAGCATTTGCAATTGTATCCTCACAGCCTTCATCTTTCACCCATGCTTCCTCAAAATGAAAGCGTTTTTTATTCATCCCAATTTGAAATTGCGATTGCCTTCTTAATCGCACCACAATGGCCATGTGATCAGAATTTGCAAAGCGTAAATGATGAACTTCAAAGTGAGGAAAAAGATCACACCATTCTTGGTTAGCTACCCCATGGTCTAGTCTAACATATACCCGATCCTGTTCATCTCTTCGATTGCACCATGTGAACCGAGCACTTTTAAAACCCAAGTCCCATAATCTGCAATCATCAAGCACTTCTCGAAAATTCGCCATTTGCCACTCACTTCTTGGTTCCCCTCCTTGCTTTTCATTGAAAATTCGCCATTTTCCACTCACTTCTTGGTTCCCCTCCTTGCTTTTCATTCAATGAAAGTATCTCATTGACGTCTCCTATGCATATCCATGGCAATGTGACTAGTATGTTAATTTATGATTTCATGGAAAATGTTTTTTTATTTTTATTTTATTGGTTTGTGATTTTCAGCAAGCTTCTTGATGATAAAATACAAAAATGCATCGATTATAACGCAAAAAAGTTTTAAGGGATAGATTGTAGGATGGATTGTCCTTGATTTCTATTAGTGTATAAAAAAGTGTAATTTTAATAATGACAAAGTTTTAAGGGATAGATTGTAGGATGGATTGTCCTCGATTTCTATTAGTGTATAAAAAAGTGTAATTTTAATAATGACTTCAAGTTATAATTGATAACCTCTTTTATTATAAAGATGTTGTGACAGTCATAGTGCTCCTCCCTCTCAAGCAATAGAAAGGCGCCGGGTTTACACCCAAAAAAAAAAAAAAAAAAACATAATTAAAGGCTGCGCGTAGAAAAAATTCATAGGTTATGGTTAATAATTAGCCACATTGACAATTTCTTCCTGGATTGTAGAAGAATGTATTTTTTTTTTTTTTCCTCGTTTTGTTTTGTTTTGGATTTGGACGGTGGACTAGATTTTTTTTTTCCCCTCTCTTTTGTTAGTTGGTCCAGCTACATGGGGTAATTCTTGCATGTTCCAGGAGCAATGCTCTCCTCTCTCACATAAGAGATGAGTCCTCCCACTCTTCATGTGAGAGGAGGGAGTATTACTCCCGAAACACCTAAGTTTTTTTCTAGTTACATGGGCTGTAGTCAGAGATAATGCCAGGCCCATAGCTTACCTATGTCTAACAGGGTTTTTTTTTTTTTTTTTTTTTTTTTTTTTTTTTTTTTTTTTTCAATAAAACATAAGTGTTACTTAGTGTCCTAGCACAAAAAAGTTATTTCAACTTATGGCGTTTCTTTTATTTATTTACTTATTTACTTCTCTTGTATGTGGATGATATGATCATAATTGGTGATGACCTCAATGGTATTCAAGAATTCAAGAATTTTCTCAGTCAGCAGTTTGAGATGAAAGATCTTGGACATCTTAGCTACTTTTTGGGTCTTGAAATCACTCATTTTACAGATGAACTTTATATTACTCAAGTCAAGTATGCTTCTGAACTCTTGTCTCTAGCTAGACTCACTGATAGCAAGACTGTTGACACTCCAGTTGAGTTTAATGCGCATTTGACTCTCTCAGGAGGGAAACCATTGTCTAATCCCTCTCTTTATAGACGTTTGGTTGGCAGCCTAGTTTATCTCACTGTCACTCGTTTAAACATTTCCTATGCTGTTCAATAGGTGAGCCAATATCTTTCTGCTCCATGATCGACTTACTATGCTGCTATTCTACGCATTTTTCGATACCTAAAGGGCACTCTATTCCATGATCTTTTCTATTCTGCTCAGTCTCCTCTTATTCTCCGTGCATTTTCTGATGCTGATTAGGCAGGAGATCCCACTTATCGCAGGTCCACCACTGGTTATTGCTTTCTTCTTGGTTCTTCTCTGATTTCTTAGCGAAGCAAGAAACAAACTCATGTGGCCCGTTCCAGTACTGAAGCAGAATATTGTGCCCTTGTTGATACTACATCTAAGCTCCTTTGGCTACAATGGCTTCTCAAAGACTTAGGTGCGTCTACATCCTCTGCTACTCCTCTTTATTGTGACAACCAGAGTGCCATTCATATTGCTCACAATGATGTCTTCCATGAACGGACTAAACACATCGAGATCGATTGCCATTTTATCCATTATCATCTTGTCCATGGTGCTCTCAAGCTGATCTCAGTCTCCTCTAAAGATCAACTTGCAGATATCTTCACCAAGTCACATCCTAAGGGACGTCTTCGTACTTTGGTTGACAACCTCAAGTTGGTCTCACATCCACCTTGAGTTTGAGGAGGGCTGTTAACGTGTATAATGTTGTGGGCTTTAGGCCCAACTAGATTACTTGTATAACATACATTCTTATACTACACTCTTACTTGTACTGCACTTATATGCCTCATATATATAAAGGCACCCGTGTACATTTTTTCACTGAGAAATACAATACTATTGCATTCAGTATTTCTAATAGAGTTTATGCCATGATTACAAGAATACCTTTATGGTAATATAAAATAACATGCTAATAGCTGGAAGTAACTCCAACAACTTCATCTAGGTACTTCTCAACTCCTTACCCACTTCCAAAACTTGATATGGTTGCTGTCCCTGAATTTTCTGATGCGGCTATGGAGAATTGTGGTTTGATAACATCCCTGAAAATGTGCTACTTTACTATGATTTGCTTTCTTCAGCAGACAGGAAGCAGTTTGTAAGTTACATATCTAACAGAATTTTCATTTCATTTTTCTCTTTTGCATTATGATGCTCCCAAAAAATAATCAATCTACTTTGAGACCTAGCAGCTCCTGCTTGTCATGAAATGGAATTTCAAGACACTTCTTGTTTTACTTTTTCTACATTCCCTTTTCATAATTCAAAACAAGTAATAGGGAAGTGTAGTATTCTTTTTTATTTCCCCAAAAAGCCTTATTATAGAATAACTGACAACTATTGATAATTACTTGATGCAGTCAATTCATTAAATGGTTTATTATATAGTGCTATTAATAACAAAAATCTGGAAGCAAATAACAGATCAATTTTAGTGGAGATCATAATTACTTTGAAATAAGTATTCTTCTATCCTAAATAGTTGTATAATTGTTTTAATCATATTCTGGTTGTGTCAGCTCACATTTGCTGTATCACATGAAGTAGCCCATCAATGGTTTGGCAATCTAGTAACAATGGAATGGTGGAATCATTTATGGCTTAATGAAGGAGTTGCAACATGGGTAAAATTGAGTCATCTTACATTACTGCTTCCACTTGCTGGATATTTCAATACATTCATTTCTTTTTAAATCTCTATTTGATCTTAAATTTCCAGATAAGTATGGCCACTGACATCATGTTTCCTGAGTGGAAAATATGGACTCAATTTCTTCTAAAGACAAATAATGGCCTGCGCGTATGGATGCATTGGAACAATCGCATCTTATTGAGGTAAGGAAGTGAATGCTTGTGTTACAAGTTGCAAATAGCACATCACTTATGCATGTTATATTATTCATCTTGTTAGTGATTCAAGTGATAAAATCAACAATCTTTTTAATTGGCAAACTACTTCCTAAAATGGCATGTTTTTCGGGATTTCAAGGACCGCAATGAACATCATCAAAGTAAATGTATTGACACAAAGTCAACTTAGTGTGTGTGTGTGTGTGTTCACATGCATGTGCATCTGTTATCAGAGTGTGTGGAGCACTGCATAGTAGGAGGGTGGTGACAGTGCAGGGAAAGATCCCATAATCCAACTCCAAAGATTGAACACTGGCCATCACATGATATTTGGCATATTTGCAGGTGGAGGTACACCACGCTCGTTCAATAGAGGAAATATTTGATTCTATCAGCTACAAAAAGGGATCTGCTATTATTCAAACTAGTATTTAACCCGCGCAATGCGCGGGATCATTTGAAATCTCATAAGTAGCAGAGAAATTTGTGTAATAAAATAATTTTTTAAAGAAAAAAATTATTGTAAAGTGTGTATGATACGTTAGTTATCAATTTGTTTGTTTAATTAATCCAACCAAAACACTCAAAACTAACTCAAATTTCTTAGTTCATATACAAATCAAAGGAAAAAAGAAAAAGAAAAAGAAAAAAACAATTATATGATTGAAGCATTTGGAGCAGTATTCTTTTATGACCAGTGCTTCCATCTTCAGTAGATAACCAAATCTACTTAGCTCATAACCAAATCAAAGAGAAATTTTTTTTTGTAACATTCTATTTCAATTGAAGTAAATGCTACTTGTGGAGGTAATAGACTCCCATGAGATTCTAAAATTAAAGCTACTATCTTTGAAGTTGAAACTTCTTTCAGGTTTTCATTGAATTAACATGTTTCTGATTTGTTCTTAAATCAATCTTGAAGTTTGAGTTGCACTTCTCTCACAACAAAATATGGTTTTTTCACAAAAGTTTTAAGTATTCTAAGGACAGAGTTTCATGGCATCATGCAATTTTTTTTTTTTTTTACTTTGTCCATGATCCTATATATTTTGAAAGCAAATGTTCCAAGCTACAGAAGCACTCTGTAACAACATATTGATTCATATTTATTTGTACATTCAGGCTAAAAATCTAGTTCAGCACAATGTGTTCAAATAAATTAGAAATCTATTTTGATAAGACATAATAGAAAAATATAGAAGCAGTTGTCTTAATCTATGATCAATATATAGCAGGAGCTTTAACATAAATATACACTCACATATCAGAAGCTTGTGTTTGAACCAAAAGAAAATACTTAAAAAGCACTAATACAGTCATAGTAACTTAACAGTAGATTCTGTTTACATTCAGTTTACTCTTCTAAAGAAACATACGTACATTCAATAAGGTAGTTCTAAAGAAACATATGTACATTCAGTAAGGTAGTTCTAAAGAAACATAATTACATTCAGTAAGGTAGTATATACATTAGAGTTCAGATTTTTTTTTTCTTTGATGCATTTTGTTTAGTACCCTTTTGACGTTTTTGAAGCATTTGCAGTGGCATTCTTTTATGACCAGTTCTTCCATCTTCAGTAGTTATAGGAGCAGTTAATTCAGGTCGTTCAATAGATGTTTCTCCTATTTCTATTTTTTGACCGGCTATGTACTTGTCCTTCTTTGGTTTTCTTACAATTTCCTCCACTATGTCCTGCAATAATTTGCATTCTTACATATCAGTTAAATATGTATCGTAAATTATGTGTAGACTAATGTTTGAATCATATAGTAACCAAGGTGAAGTAAGTATGCTTCAATTACCTGACGTTCCTCAACTTTACGTGAGTCATTTTGCTTATGTGAAATTTCTATCTCCAAAATCTTCGAAACCATGTAATTTTCTTTTCCATACTTCAAGTTATATTCATCAAGATGCAGTTGGAACAAATATTCGTTGCCAATGATTTTTTGAATCTCTTTCAGTAAAATATTCTCATCTAATTTCAAGATCTGTATGAATAAAGTATCATACAGTTAGCAAAATTTGTATATATACATGCATCATGTCTTGTGCAATTATTTTTTATTTTATTTAAAAAAACAGAAAATGGTGTGTGAATTTATGTGTGTTTGTGTGTGTGCATATATAACATTAGTAAGAAAGTATTAAAACTTCAATTTCCAAATAATAAAGATATAGGGCTGACATTTATATATGAAATTACCTCTTCTTGCATCTCTGCAAGTTCTTTTGTAGTTTTCGATATAATTTTCTCAGCTCCTTTGTCAAACAATATGAATGTGGTTGACCTGGTCTCGTCTTGTACTTGGACTTGCATTCTATAGCTATTTTAGATACAAAGTTGTTAGTAGAATATTATATATATTTTGTGTTTATGTCTACAAATCAATTTTTTTTTTTCATTACCTTGGGACTGCAAACTTTGGTTCATTTTTACAACGTTCACACCATAAAACTCCTTTGACTTATTTCACTTGTGTTTTGCATATAAGACATGCAACATAATACCATCCATATTTGTTGTTGATATTAATGATTTTGGCATTGCATGTTACCATCAAGTCCTATAATACAAAGTTTAGTAAGTTTATAAAATTATTTCTTATTATAAAATACATAAACAGTTACTAATTACGATAAATTCATAATATAAGAGTATAGTTGTTACCTTTGTCTCTGAGTTCCATTCCAAGCTCTTTATTTCAGCAACTGTTTTTTTTATTTTGTGACGCAAGTTCTTCATCTTGTACTTTAGGTAGTCTCTTTGGCAGTATTTCTTTAACGTTTACGTCTATTGTGGTGTTCAATCTATGCATCAACATTAACATTAGTTTATTATTAATTCACATATAGGAGTATCTAACCAAAAATTAGGTATAACTCATTAAAACAATAACAGAACAGTTTCTACATATTTAATTGCTGATACCTAGTATTGCATTCTAAACTCTTTTGCCTCATCATTTTCTATATGTATAAATCTAAACAAACTGAAATAAACATATTTTTCTTAAAGATACCTGCTGGTCTCTCTTTTTTAACTTCTATAGCATATGTTTTATGCAATTTTAAGCTATCTATCATTTAAGAAGTATCTCAAACTAGGTACACTTTCTAAAAGAAAAAGTGTAATAGTAGTTACTTGTTTCTAATTTCTGCAACTTCTAGAATGTCTAAATTAACATACAGTTTTGTTGCAAAAGTTGATGATAATTGATAGTCACCAACAAAAAATTGTAAAAATTTTTAAGCATTATAGATACATAAGTATTATGTATTTGATAAATGATTCAATCAATTGTTACCTCTAAAAGTTTTCACAATAGTTGAAGTAACTATTACAATAAATGGCCCTTTATTTGTTTTGTAGAAATCATCTATTTGTTGTGCAGTATTTCCCCACAAAGTTGTTTGAATTGATTTGTTCCTGAAGTTGTTTATATGAAAGTTTGAGTTATTTGAAAATTATAACATATGAGTTTTAAAAAATGTATATATATCTTACTCTTCTAACAATAGTTGAATGTTTCTTATCTTTGTTGGACGCCCTCTTGTTTTGATCTCCTCAATGGCTCCAATGTAGTCTAATATGCCAATCACATCTGGAAAGAACACATTTAAAAAAAATATAATAGTCAGTATTAAATTATGAATTGCATTCTTTTTTAGTTCTGTAAAAGTAGATGCTTGGCTTGTAAAACAATTAAAATTACCAGTCAAGTAAGTATTGTCATAACAACGGGAAGCTATTGTTCCATAATCAGCAAATTCAAATTGGGATTGAGGTATTGAATGATCAAATCCGCTGAATTTTGAGATTGAAGTTGCTAAATTGAAGAGTATTTTGAATTTGTTATGTACTGGACGATAGTTTCCTTTATTTTCTTCAACTAAAAAATTTGTAATTGTATATATGCTCCCTTCAATTAGTTGTGGACAATAAGTTTGAGGAAGATTCTTTCTAATGCTTGCATGTATCATTGTTTCCTATGACCATTTCAAATGAATTATTCGTCAGTCAATAAAATAATATTAGTAAAATTTATTCTAATTTGAAATCAATTATGAATTTACCTCTTTGTCAACCAATATCATATTGAGGCTGATCAAATCATGGTTGTTTGCTATATTAATTGCATCCCACATTCGTAAAACTCTAACTTTTACTTTTGAGTTAATCTTTGTCGCTTGATATCTGTTTCAATGTTGTGTACTCCATATTCATTAGAATTTGTATTATCTGCACAATTTAAACATCAGTAAAATTTATATATAATTATGGAATAAAATCTATCATTTGCAACATAAGTGACAATCAAACTTATATTATTGACAGTTTCAAATTAAAGAACAGTATGTATTACGTCTGTATGTACTATTCAATATTTCTTTATGTACAATATTAACATGGCAGGTTCAACAATAAAAACAATGTTAACATTCTGTGACCATTTATTTGATCACTGGAAAAAAGGGAAATAAATTAATTGGGACATAATAATTATACATGTCAATTTAATTCAAAATAAAGTTTTAATTGAATCAAAATAAAGATGACATAAATAGGAAAAAAATCAGGCCATTCCAATCTTTCAGTTTGATTTACGTAACTGAAAAAGATAAATGATAAAATGAAAAAATAAATGGAAAATTAGAGAAAAAGATAGCCAAAACTAATACTTATTGAGTAATGCAGCAAAACAGAATTTAATATGCAGTAATTAATTTTAGGGAAACCATAATTTTAGTTTAAGGAAAACCATCAACAAATTTATACTCTTCAGTATTCGACAAAAGACAAAGACAATCGGAAAAGATAAGTGAAAACTTAACAAAAATCTCCTAAATGGAAAAAAAAAAATTTTAAAAATAAAAAAGGAGAAAATTAGAACTCATATGTTTTTCAATAGAGATAAAAGAAGAACCCTAGAAAATTAAATTCAGTAGAGAGGAAATGAAGCCTTCTGAATAGTTTGCTGTTGACTGTTGTAGTGAAGGAATGGTGGTTGAAACAATTGGGTGAGAGATTCTCTATTTGTGTTTGTGTGTTTTGCCGAATAAGTGTACTGCTTGAAGATTTTAAAAAGTTATCGCACCACTTGAATGGGTGATTCATCAATTTTGGGCTTGATCAGCTTATTTCGACGGGCCCAATTTTGGATCTCATCCGAGGCTTATTTTACTTCAGTAAGAGAAACTATCATACAATCAATGATTTTTTTTCCCATGACTGAGGCCGGGCTTGGGATTGTCTTTTATTGTATATGATTTTCCCACATAACTCCATAGGCCTCGTGGTTATTAGATGAAATGGATTGGGCTTTTCTAGCTTAAGGTATGGGCCTACCCACATAACTCTATAGGTCTCATGTTTATTAGATGAAATGGTTTGGGCTTTTTTAGCTTTAGGTATGGGCCTACCCACATGGGAAATTGGGAATTGTTATAAACCCACAATAAGAATTTATTTGGAGCTTTAATTCTGAGATTTTTGTGTATTTGGCAATTGTCTGATTTGTGAATATGTAATGGCCTTATTGAAGATAATTTTTGTGATTTTTAATTTTAAAAAATATGGTGTCTGATTATATGAAACGACAAATTTCTATTGTTATATGGGATGATACATCATCAATAATTGTTACATTGTTCTACCATGTGTGATGGGAGTAATTCATAGACTAAAATGACAGCATCCAAAAATTGTGTTTCTTTTTGACATTCCCTAACAGGACCCGTTTTGTGATTGACGGACTAATCTAATGCTAGAAGTCCACTGAAGTTGTTTGAGACTCATTCTATGTCTAAGTCTAACACTTCGATTCCTTTTTCTTTTTCTTTTTTTTTTTAAAACTTTTCTGCCCTTCTGTTTATTTCTTTAAGGGCTAGCATTAAACTGAAGCCGTGTAGCAGTGAAGGTCAAAACAATAAGGGAAGCACCAATTGAACATAATCTTAATCATTCTATTTAGTATCATTGTTTGTAAAAGGGCATGAATGTGGTAATGTTCATGAAAGGATTATTCTACAAAACGTAATCATCATTCTAGTAGCTAATTTTTTGCCCAAAATATGGAGTTTGGACCATCCATTCAACACTATTATTTTAATCTTTTGAAATGTTCTTTAACCATAATTAGCTGACCCTGATAATTATGTAGATAGAGTGGAATATTAAAATTAGTACCTGAATCAAACCAAAGAAACAAAAAGCAAGCATGTAAGAAAGAAAGAAAAAATTCAGGCTATAAAACTGTACACTATACAGATGGTACAAATTACCATTGTTCAAATACATTTTAAAAATAATATAAAAAATCTTCCACGCCATTAATACAGCCAGCAAATGTGACCATGTTGCTAATTCAGCACATCGACACTCAAATTCAACAAAACAAAGTATTCAACAGTATGAAAAATTGAGGCTAACAATTAAATAGATACTAATATAAGATACTCAAACTTTACAGTTTCAGATTTCAAAGTTCTACAATTTCAATCACTCTTCAAAAACAGCAGATTAGGTAGAATGTAAAATAGGAACTGGCAACTAAATAGAATTTTGTAGTTGCTATTTTCTCTTCTGATCTTACCGTGCTAGCTGCTGCATCATTTCGAATAGTGATAACACTTTCTCTTTCTTAGCGCTCCACCCCCCTTTGAATAGTAAGCAGTAAGTCATTGGTTCAAATCCAATAATAGGTAAAACCAGCTGAAACCCTTTTTATTGTTAGCATGACAGCAAGTACGGACTGGCATCAAGGAGTCAACTGAATGACCAAAGCATTGGTAAGTCCTTTGTTGTACTGGGGATCCCTAAGTAAAGAATACCCACTGCACCACAACCATACACATCCCACAAAATTTAGTTCAGAATATGATCAGTAGGATGCAAACGAGAAAAAAAAAAAAAAAAAAAAAAAAAAGTGTAATAGTCATGTGATCATAAAAACAAACCCCTCATTTTAATTAGTCAGCAACTTTCAGATTCTAAAAGGCCAAAAAACTACACTACAAATCATATTATAAACAAAACAAAAACTCTCCCCTTTTCCAATCAAATTTAAGAAATTGTGGTTGCTAATATTTGGTTTTTGAAGTTCCAAGTTAAAAAAAATCAAACCTCTGACATTGCTAGAGCTCATAAACCAACCTCAACGTTAAAGTATTGCAAATGTAGTTTGACTTCCTAAGATGAGTCTTTGAACTTTGACTTTCTCTTATTTGACACATGAGACATGTCCATGAGTCAACGTAGTTCTTTATGTTTTGTGACTAAAGAAATCTGCTGTATTTTAAAAATATTAAACTCATCATGTATAGAGTTGTTCTGTCTACAGTAAGAAGCCTTCCTGACTTTTGCTCTCTACTTTATATTGAATCGTTCTTTCCCATGTCTACATATCACCCTCAATCTCATTCCTAGAAGGTATGGAGATGCCATTTGAGCTAAAGCTCAACATCAAGTTTTGCTTGCTTTCTGCAAATCTGCTCTCAAAACATTGTGGCATTGATACTCATAAAACCTATATGTGGGGTATCAACTCTAACAAATCAAATCCTTCTCTGCTGTAATTCCTTTGTGCTATTGGCCAGATTCAATGATTTTATGTTTTCTAATGAATAAAGTTAGCTTAAATAGACCTTTAATCACTTATTTTTCCCTTTTGGGGATCATGATTACATGCCTCATTTTTTGTCAATATGGTGTTTGTCGTGTCAAAGTTCTTTTACTTTAATTCTATTTTAACTTCTATAGTACATTGCCAGTGTACTTGGAGTGGCTTTGGTTCCTTCCTAACATGATGAAATACTGCTATGGCCTCTGGGTACTATTGAGTAGTAGGGTGGTGAATATTGATACTATATATAGACATATAACTTTTTCCTTGTAGATACATATGATCTCATGTCACTATACTTGGTTGATTTTGTGAATTACAGTTCTCTCAGGTATGGATTTTGCTTTAATGTTATTGATCTATGCAATTTTATACATTCTGAAATTCAACTTACAATACACCACATGAAGGATTGCCTAATGTTTAGCAAATTACTTCCTTAAAATACTAATGGATGAAATGATGAAACTCCATTAACTCATTCTATAACTCACTGGTAGAGACTTTTTAAATAAGAAATCAATCAAACATATAGATCATGATAGCATATTTCAATATCATAATTACTAAATCAAACGGTACCAAAATATTTTGACCAACCAATCCAAAAAAATTAAAAAATCAATATAAATACTGTCAGGTTCAAACAGTAATATAATAATTGGTAAGAAGTAAATCACAGCTACAACAGCTGAGGCAAACACTTTATCATTTTTCTCTGACTCTAAGATTTTCACAAAAATAGTAATTTCCTTCTTACTACTAAATCTAAAATATCTTGCACATCATCAGTATATGTTATATGAGAAAGATAGAGTAAAATTGGTGTATACACAAATTATAGTTTCATGTGAAGTGTATATATCAATACTAAGATCATCAATAACTCCCCATAGCAGATATGGAAAATGTTTTTTAGATTTCTGTATCCTTTTTTTTTTAATGTTATTTTCTGTTAAAAAAAAAAATTTAACTTACCTATTAGTCAACCGAAATCATAGCAATGTTGATCAGATCATAGTTGTTTGCTATGTTAACTACATCCCATATTCACTGATATTTGCTTCAAAGTTTTGTACTTCATTGCGATATAAATCTGAAATATTTGCACAATTTAAACATTAGTAAAGTTTATATATAACAATGGAGTAAAATCTACTATTTACAATAAAAGTGACAATCTAGTTTACATTATCAACAACTGCAAAATAATTTTAATAAATAATATGTGTTACCTTTTGGTAGATCATTAAATATTTCTTTATATACAATATTTTTTGTATGAAAGTGATCGCCATTATCATTTTTTGCAATAAGTATTCTAAGACCATTTCTGCTTGTAACTCTGGAGACGGCAACATATAACTGTCCATGACTGAAAACTGGTCTCTCTAAATAAAGTCCAACAGATTTCAAAAATTGTCCCTGGCTCTTATTAATTGTCATAGCAAAGCAAATAGATACTGGAAACTGTCTTCTTTTTAGTACAAAAGGCCATTTAGATTCAGAAGGGGAAAGAACTATTCTTGGAATAAATACTTTATCTCCAACATGAGATCCTGATATTATTTGGGCTTCCAAAACCCATTTTGATAACTGAGTGACTAAAAGCCTGATACCATTACAAAGTCCAGCACTTTGGTTTAAATTTCGAAGTAGCATTATTGGCAATCCCACTTTCAACCTAAGTTTATGGTTTGGAATACCGGGATACTTCATTGAATTGAGAAGCTTTGTTGGATACATCATATCTTGATCTAGAATGTTGGTTGAAGCTTTACATATTGAATCTGCACTGAGATATGTCTTTTCATCAACATTAATAAGGTCAATCATGTAATCATTTATGTCTTCAACTACTTCATTTGTTGGAGCTAAAATTGTCCTTTCTTCTAAGTACTTTGAATTGTTGAATTTAGCTTGGAAGTCAGGATAAGTAGCATTCACGATATCGTTGAAAGGATGACTACCAGGTTGAATTAGTAAGTCATGTGGTATTTCAATCAATGCTTCACTTTCACTATCATTAAGTCCATCATCACCAATTTTCAATATCCATTCAGCAAATTCTCTTGCACCAATATCACCTGGATCTTATGTCAGCCTCATATTTTTGGTCAAAATGAAAACTCTACAATTGTTCCATAATGAAGACTTGGTAATTGATGCTTCAACTATTTGTTCTCTTTGTCCTTTTGCTATAACCGGTAAAATTTGTCTAAAATCACCACCAAGAACAACTGTTTTTCCTCCAAAAGGTTTGTCTGCACTATTGCTGGCAGTAAAATGTAAAATATCTCTTAGTGAACGATCAACAGCTTCAAAACAGTTTCGGTGTGTCATAGGAGCTTCATCCCAAATTATAAGACTTGCTTTTGTCATAAGTTCTGCAATTTGAGAACCTTGTTTAATTCCGCAAGTTGAACTGTCTGTTACAATTATTGGTATTTGAAATCTCGAATGAGCCGTTCTCCCTCCTGGCAATAATAATGCAGCAATTCCAAATGATGCAACTGCAATGACAATCTTTCCTTCTGAACGCAGTTGGCAGATAATGGTTTTCCAAAGATAAGTCTTCCTAGTTCCTCCATGTCCATATACAAAAAAGAAGTCACCTTTATTTCTCAAAACAAAATCAATTACTGCATCATATATATTCCTTTGATCAGAATTAAGACCATTAAAAAGTTAAATATGTTCCACTGCCAAAGAATCTCTATCATAATCCAATTCTTCTTGTAATATTCTATTATTACATTGTCTCATGAGCAATGTGTTTGGATATGGCATTGTTTCAAATTCTTGCACAGATCTTCCACTTCTTATCAGAATTTGTTCTATATCACTAAGTGCATAATTCTGCAATTGGAAGTCATCAAGATGTAAATTGTCATAGTGTAAAACTACTCTCTGACGATGAAGAATGTCCTCGGATAATAACCGCCAATTCGAAATCCATAATTTATAAGGATCAGAAACTTCACAAAAAATCAACATTGTGACAAAAAGCTCACGAAGTTGTTTTCCTGAAGCCCAATGTGACGCATGATTTAAAGCTTCATGCCACTCTTTATCATCATCAAGCAAACCAAGCGCATAACATGCTGATTTGAAATCTGAATATACTACATTATTTATAGTTCTTATTTCTTTAAAGGATCGAGCTCCTTTAACAACATTTAATAACATCCGTAAATAAAAACGCTCTCCACTTGCAGGATGAGCATAGTATATACGCCTTATACATCTTCCAGACTTCCTCAATCTCTATTCCTTGTCTTTTTTATGCCAAACCCATTTTGTTGGAAACTCAGAATAAGTTAATTCTCTTGCTTCTTCATACAACTCATTTGCTTTCATCCACTCTGTAAATTTAGTTTTTCTGATATCTGGTCTATTAATAACATTATCTAAATACTCAGTATCTTTAAAAACAACTGGCTGTTGATTTTCGATATGGAAACTAAGTCTTTGAACAGCAGGTTGTCGATAGTGGATTTCAAATTCAAATATCTTCCAACATGCCTCTATGGTAGACACATATCTACAATTTAAGTATGCTTTAACTTCATCCATGTCTGTCATATTTTGCATTCCAGTAGAAGCATCAACATGTAAATTTTCTTCAAGAATCAAAGTTGCACGATCAGGTCCCTTCGTAATATACTTGAATAAGTATTTGATAGGCCTTGAACGATTACACCACTCGACATTTATGTGAGCTTGAAATTTCACCAATAAATCAATATTGTGAGGAACTATATATCGATTATCGAGTTTGACTCCATTTCTTTCAATATATATTCCATTATTCCTTCTTCTATATATTGGGAAACCATCATTATCAACTGTGGTTTGTGAACAAAATTTTTTAGGAAAGTGTTTCACACATTTGTTCTCAATCATACAACTTGCCCTTGAATTTACAGATCCGCAAGGACCATGGACCATGTATTGTTTGACAGCACCATAAGCTAGTGGTTCCTTTTTCAAATCTAGAATTTCTGCTGAGATTATCTTGTCAATTTCTGTTGCTGTAGGATGTTTGTCATCATTATGTAGAAAAAGCAATATGTGTGCATGAGGTAGGCCTCTCTTTTGATATTCAACGGTATAGACAACTGGTACCAAAACAACAAGTTAAATATATTAATATAGAGTAATTATAAACACCAAAAGGAATAAGAAATCACTCTTCCAAAGTGTTGACCATGCTTTAAATCATTTAAAAGTTGATCAAGTTTTATCTTAAACAATTATGCAGAAAATTCAAACACCAGGAAAACAATTTTCTTTGTTTCTAAAACCCAATCAATATATTATACAATCATACAAATCAAACAGTGGAAGCAAACACCACAACACTACAGTTTTAAATCAAAGTCACACTAAGTCGTTGGAATCGCACAGGATAAGACCCAGCAATCAAAAATTCAACACACTAAGAAGAATGATTTATAAAGTAATTAAATTCAACATAACAATCATCCACACCACAGCACGAAAGACGCAGTAAAAAGGGAAAAAAAATCATGCAAAAGAATAGAGCACAAAAGAAGCTTGGATTTAGAGATACCTCAACTGAATCGTTTAGCTGCTATCAGTATTTATATATTGTAAGGAGAGGAAGACAGGAAGGAAGGAAAACAGAGAGGTTGTCGTTAGAAGGGAGAGAGGCTGGCGATGATTAAATGTGAAACCGTAGGAAATCGTAGAACAGAGAAGGTGGGGAAGGGGAAAGAACTAAAACGTGGGAGACAGTACAGGAAATTAAAACCGTGTGCAACAAAAGGAAAGGAAAAACAAAAAGTTGCAACCGTGAAAGCATAGGGTTTGAAAAGGCTTTGGGTTTGGGCTTTATGTGATATTAAATTTTTAAGAAGTGGGCTTTATGGTGAAGATAGGGATAATTACACTTTGCCCACCTGTGGTTTGCCTCTAATTCTATGTGCCTACCCGTGGTTTCAATTTTGACACTTTACCCACCTGTGATTTCCTCCGTTAGTAATCTGTAACCCACCTCTGTTAAAATTAAGGGTAAATAGGTATTTTTGTACAAGTTTTATGTCTCTCTCCTCCCAAAACAAAAAAATAGCACAAAAATGCAAGAGAAAGAAGATCAAAAAGTGGTATTTGTTTCTCTTTCCCTTCACACAAATCTTGAACATGATGAACATACCCAAAAAAAAAAAAAAAAAAACCCAGATCAACCTATCACTGACTTAATGAAACATCTTCAAAAAATCATTAAGCTGTAAGATTAGCATGTCACAACTCTTTAAAATTGACACATCAGATTTTTATTTTATTTTAGTTTGGTCATCTGGGGTTTTTTTTTTAAATAAATAAAAAACTTAGATGTGAACCCTTTTTAAACTTGGAGGCGCTTTCGATTAAGGAGGTCTTTCGCCGGAGTGGTGGAGCTGTATGGTCTAGGTAGCGCTTGAGTAGCACAATGAAGGAGCTTACGTTTCAGATCTGAAACCCAATCCCTTTCCTATAGCCAACTAGTTTTAGACCTCTTGAAGGAAGGCTGTGGTCTGTGCAACAAAATTATGGGTTAATGAACAAAAGTGCAAACCTTTTGAATTTTGTTACCATGGATATAATGTTAAACCAAACGAAAAGCTTAGGAAATTTCGTTGTCTTCCCACACGACATCTAAAATTAATCTCTCCATTTTAAAGGTATGGGCTCCACTCACCCTAAAACGCATCACCAATTATTCTCACCCGCAACATCATTTTTCTTTCAAAGCAATAATCTCAGAAAACCCACCAACTTTGCTTCTCCGTTGCATCCTGAAGAACAGCTTGGATTGTGGAAACTGTGTTCTTCAATTTTTCAAGCTCGTCTCGGACACCCTAGAGCAATCCAATCTCTTGGAAAATCTGGGATCCCAAATTTTTGATGATTTTCTGTGCAGCGCCATAAAGGATTGCTTCGGCCATGGCTTCGTAGTGGGTGAAAAGAACGCTAGAAGAGCAAGAGAAAAGCCAGATCTGGGAGGGTTTGGAGTGGTCGGCCATGGCTGGGTTTGGCTTTGGAGTGGTCGGCCATGGCTGGGTTTGGCTTTGGAGTGGTCGGCCATGGCTGGGTTTGTTGTGGTGTGGTCGGCCATGGATGGCTGGGTTTGGCTTTGGAGTGGTCGGCCATGGCTGGGTTTGTTGTGGTCGGTCATTTGATTTTTTTTTTCTTTGAACAAATTAGTAATGGTGAAAGAGAGACAACAAGGCAAATATATATTTGTGGAGGTTGATTTGGGTTTGATTTTTCTGGGTCTATGTTCTTCATGTTGTAAATTGTGTTATGTTTTGATTTTAATAAATTTCTTAGTACAGGCACAAAAAATAAGTATGAGGAAGAAGATGAAGAACTCTCTTTCTCTCATGGTTTTGCTTCATTTGATTTGTATTAGTTTGTTCTTCTCTCATGGTTTTGCTTCATTTGATTTGTATTAGTTTTCTGGGTTTATGTTCTTCATGTTTGTGTATGTTCTTCATGTTTGTGAATAATGAGAAACCAATACTATATTTTAATCTTGTTTTTTTTTTTTTCTTTTTTTTTTTTCTTGTTTTGGGAGGAGAGAGACATAAAACGGGTGTAAAAATACCTATTTACCCTTAATTTTAACAGAGGTGGGTTACGGATTACTAACGGAGGAAATCATAGGTGGGTAAAGTGTCAAAATTGAAACCACGGGTAGGCACATAGAATTAGAGGCAAACCACAGGTGGGTAAAGTGTAATTATCCCTAAATTTTTAAGAAGTGGGCTTTATGGTGAAGATAGGGATGAAAATTATTTTATAATTATCTGTATTTAAAATTGATAAAAATTATTTTAAAATTGTAGGATAAATTTAGAAAAGATGATAGAAATGACATGACTACTGATGTGGCTCAATGTGAGAGTAGCAACATTAAATGCTACGTCTTAGCTTTTAGTAATATATTGATTGATAAATACTCTTGCAACCACATCAGGTCAGTCTTCAATTTTTTGCCCAGGTTTCCTAGATAGGAAAAGCTCAATTTCTGGCCATTTTGCATTGCATGTGAATGTAATGAACAAATCTGGGTAGCCAGCCCATCTACAAATCACCATTGCATCTTGGTAATTTTCGATCATATACCTTGGACCTCCTGTGAAACTTGAAGGTTAAACAAATCTTTTTCCAGCAGATATAGGGGTGGTATCACCTCTCATAACCACATCCTTCAATCCATTATACAGTTCAATCCTCAACTTTTCTTGATTATTTTTCACCCACATAAGTCTTATTGCCTCAATACTTGTATAGGCATCTACATCAAATTGCTGAAATAATCAGCCACCAGATATTAATGTATGTCCCTCACCATCCCGCTCTTGCAATCTAAATGCATAATACTCTCTCATAGTAATGGAGTCATTTGTGTCAGATCTGGTCTCATCTATATTTCTGTACAATATGCCAAGCCTGAAGCCATCCTCACCATATGGAAATAAGAGGATATTGCAATGCCATGTACGATGGATGCAACTCATTGATCCTATGTAACCCTCCTTCTTTTAATTCCACAATAATATCACGAAATGCATTATCAACACCAATATCTCCAACAATAATTGCAGCAATTTCAGAACATGTAGGAAGATTGTACTCTCTTCCATTTGTAGTTCGTGAGCCAATAAGATGTAATCTTAAATGATGAATATCACGTTCTATGAAACAATCTCTAGACATACGAAATATCTTCACCAAATTGTTTGACTCATCAAACATTTGGACCAATGCATCAACAATAGATGGATCAAGGTCTTTATTAACTGTACTGCTACTAAAGGCATTCATTCTATGTTGGACTTCATTTTCAGTATCATAGAAATATAACTGTGCAAATTGTGGGTCCTCACCATTATTAGGAAGAAGTGTTCCAATCCTATGATGGGTTTGACCATTAAGTTTGAAAATGTATGGGCCTCTACCATCGTTAACTCTATTATCCACCTTGCCACCCATAGATGTCATTGCAAACATTGCGTTATAACTCCTTATTTGAGTTCTAAATGTTTTAGATCGTTGTCCTCCAAGAGTATCTAATAACTCATTAAGAAGAGGAGGTGTTTTTCTAAGCAAAGGCAACTTCACCTTACCCTCCATACAGCACAAAGAAAACGTTGGAATTCTAGGCCTTTTAGATTTTACACTCCTTTCTTCATACCATAACACAGCACCACAATGCTTACATACATAAGAAGGTGGGCCAAAATTCCAAGGTTCAATAGCATTACCGGGTGAATGTAATGAACAATTTTCATGATTGACTACCATTTTTTTTTTTTTCCAGCAATGACTATTTTCCTGTATTTTCTAGCTTCAGCAACTTCATTTTGTAAAGTATTTTGTATTTCATACTGTTTTCTTTTGGATCGCTTTTCAAACATGTCTGTCTTTTCTATCGTTCTAAACTTGCATATTCCATTTTCTCTTTTACTATTATAAGATGGAAAAACAAAAGTAAAATTAGCATCTATTTTAAAAGTGAAAGAGTACATATTTAATAATCTCCTCAAAGCTACT
Organism: Quercus robur; assembly: GCF_932294415.1. Taxonomy (NCBI): domain Eukaryota; kingdom Viridiplantae; phylum Streptophyta; class Magnoliopsida; order Fagales; family Fagaceae; genus Quercus; species Quercus robur. The sequence continues at coordinate 8,205,397 of NC_065538.1, forward strand.
TTTGTTCAATTTTTTTTTTTTTTTAATCAAGCATCAACAAATTATAAAGAGATACAAATCTAAATAAAACCAACAAAGGGGAATTTGGGCTTAGCATCTGTTTTAAGAGTCAAATGATAAAAAGATACTAATCTAAATAAAAGCAACAATGGGGAAATTTGGCAATACTAACTGAAGATGATAAAATATTGGGCATGATGGGCTTACCTTAATGGGCCTGACGGATTGGGTCTCTTGGGCCTGCGTAGGTATGGTCCCAGCTTTGAAGGCCCATCACTACTGACGCAGCAAGGGCCCATGATCCGGTAATGAGAATCCTTGCTCACCACGTTTGGAAGAATTGTGAATAGAGTCCCACATTGAAAAGATGTGGGAACCAAAAAGGGAAAGTCAACCCCTTATCACTATAAAAGGCGTAATACCCACAGAAATCGAGGTATGCTTTTATGAACCCTCTCTAACGCACTAAGTAAAAACAGAGGAATTCTAACTTGACCGTCGGAGAGTCTTTGGCCGGCACCACACCGGTGCTCTCTGAAGGATTCTTTAGTTTGTTTCGTCGTGCAGGTTCAATTCGAGTCGCGAGTACGGTGTGACCCATTGGTGACGGTTTTCGACGTCATCAGTTGGCGCCGTCTGTGGGAAGAACGACCGGGTACGGTAACATTTCCTAGATAAAGGAGTTACATGGTACTCACGCGCTCGATGGCAACCACAAATGACGTCCAAGAAGAAGCTCCTACGACTGCCCTTGAGAGACAGGTCAAGACGCTCGCCGCAGCTGTGGAGCGCCTCACCAAACAAAACCACGACCTGACGGAACAGCTGAATCAAAAGAGTGCAGCCGTGAATAGCCAAGGAGAAGATCAAGAAGGGAACAGCGAGGAAAGGAGAAATAATGACGGACCACAGGAGAGTAACGCCCCGAGCAAACAAGTGCGACGGGACGCTAGCATCCCCTCAGTGACGGACACAGCTCCACAACCCATCATCGCAGAGATGCAGGCGATGAAGGAACAGATGGAAGTCCTGATGAACGCTCTCAAGGGGCGAGTGTCCAGCGATCTTGACGACCTTGTCAACCGGACTGACTCGCCATTTACGGCGTCCGTCAACTCCTTCCCCCTGCCGAGTAAGTTCCGCATGCCGAGCATGGACAGTTATGACGGAGTCAAGGACCCCCTCGATCACCTAGAGACCTTCAAGACCCTGATGCACCTCCAGGGAGTGGCGGACGCAATTATGTGTAGGGCATTCCCTACAACCCTGAAGGGCGCGGCAAGGATTTGGTTCAGCCGGCTGACACCAAACTCCATCGGCACCTTCAGGGAGCTGAGCGCTCAGTTCACTACACACTTCATTGGAGGACATCGGTACAAGAAATCCACGGCTTGTCTGATGAACATCAAGCAGAGAGAGGAGGAGACGTTACGGGCCTACATATCACGCTTCAATAAAGAAGCGCTCACGATCGACGAAGCCGACGACAAGATATTGGTGGCAGCATTCACGAACGGGCTGAAGGGGGGTAAGTTTTTGTTCTCCCTATACAAAAACGACCCAAAGACCATGTCAGAGGTGCTTTACAGGGCCACCAAGTACATGAACGCTGAAGACGCATTGTTAGCCCGAGAAGACAGACCCAAGAAAAGGGACAGACAAGAGGACCCCCGACAGGACCAGGGGCGAAAGAGAGGACGGATGGGAGATCGAAGGGAGGAGAGACGCCCAAAACCAATGGGCGGAAGGTTCACAAGTTTCACTCCGTTGACCGCCTCAATAGACCAAGTCCTAATGCAGATTAAGGACGAAGGATCCTTGACGTTTCCGGGAAAGCTGAAGAGTGATCCCAACAAAAGGTCCAGAGACAAATACTGCCGCTTCCACCGTGACCATGGTCACGACACGGCCGACTGCTATGATTTGAAGCAACAAATCGAAACCCTTATCCGACAAGGGAAATTGAAGAAGTTCGTCAGTAAGGAGAGAACGGATCAACCCCCACAAGAACAACACCCCCGCCGAGAGAACGAGCGACCAAGGCCCCCATTGGGGGACATAAGGATGATAATTGGAGGAACAGGTGCGGCCGGATCGTCAAAAAAGGCTCGCAAAACATATCTTCGAATGGTACAGAATGTCCAATTAGCAGGCACAGTGCCAAAGATGGCAAGAAGGGAAGGCCCTATTGTCGGGTTCTCGGAAGAGGATGCAAGGCGCCTACACCATCCACACGACGATGCCCTCGTCGTCACCTTGCAGGCAGACGATTACAACATCCACCGAGTGTTGGTCGACAACGGTAGTTCGGCCGACATCTTGTATTATCCGGCGTTCCAACAAATGAGGATTGATAGGGAGCTGCTGATACCAACAAACGCCCCGCTCGTTGGCTTCGGAGGGAGTAGAATCTTCCCTTTGGGCGCAGTCACATTATCGGTGACGGTAGGAGATTACCCGCAACAAATCACCAAGAACGTAACATTCTTGGTGGTCGATTGCTCGTCAGCCTACAATGCTATTATTGGGCGACCCACGCTCAACTCGTGGAAGGCGGCAACATCAACTTACCACCTGATGATCAAGTTCCCAACAGAGTATGGGGTAGGAGAGCTACGCGGAAGTCAAATCGCCGCACGAGAATGCTACGTAGCTATGATGGAGGTGGAAGACCAGATCCAGGCTTTGAACATAGAAGAGCACCGAACGATGACAGAACCTACAGAGAAGCTAGAGGAGATAACTCTCGACGGTTCCAATCCAGACCGAACCACCAGGATCGGAACGCTTGTAAAACCCGCAATCCGTCAAGAGCTCGTGGCTTTCTTGAGAAGCAATAAGGATGTGTTCGCCTGGAGCCACGACGATATGCCAGGAATCGATCCCTCGGTCATGGTACATAAGTTGAACGTGTTGCCCTCGTTTCCACCCGTCCGACAAAAGAAGAGAGTATTCGCCCCGGAACGAGACCAAGCAATAGCGGAAGAGGTCCGCAAACTCCAAGATGCAAGCTTCATCAGGGAAGTCTACTACCCCGATTGGCTGGCGAATGTGGTAATGGTGAAGAAAACGAGTGGCAAATGGCGGATGTGCGTGGACTTCACCGATCTTAACAAAGCATGCCCCAAAGATAGCTATCCCCTTCCAAGGGTCGACATCCTAGTGGACTCGACGGCTCAACACCAATTGCTAAGCTTCATGGATGCTTTCTCGGGTTATAACCAGATCCGCATGCACGAGGACGACCAGGAGAAGACTTCGTTTGTAACCAGTCAAGGTCTCTTCTGTTACAAAGTAATGCCATTCGGTCTGAAGAATGCAGGGGCAACATACCAGAGACTAATGAACAAGATGTTCGCACAGCAAATCGGGAGGAACGTCCAAGTTTATGTCGACGACATGCTGGTGAAGAGCCGGAGGGAAGAAGACCATTTGGAAGATCTCAAGGAAACATTCGGCACACTCCGATCCTACAACATGAAGCTCAATCCAGGAAAGTGCGCGTTTGGTGTAACGGCAGGAAAATTCCTAGGATTCATGGTATCTCAAAGGGGGATTGAAGCTAACCCGGACAAAATCCGAGCCATAATGGAGATGGCCCCCCCGAGAAACGTGAAGGAAGTACAGAGCCTTAACAGCAAGGTAGCGGCATTGAATAGATTCGTGTCGAGAGCGACGGACAAATGTTTACCTTTCTTCCGAACATTGAAAAAGTCATTCGAGTGGACGGACGAGTGTCAACGAGCATTCGAGGAGTTAAAAACCTATCTATCTTCACCACCTCTACTGAGCCCCTCGCAACCAGGTGAAGAGCTCTTCCTCTATTTGGCCGTTTCCACTGTGGCCGTCAGCGCGGCCTTAATCAGAGAGGAGGACAGGGCACAGAAGCCCGTGTACTACGCCAGCCGGGCGCTCCGCGGTGCCGAGGAAAGATACCAACCTATGGAGAAACTCGCTTTTGCGTTGGTCACGGCGGCTCGCAAGCTCAAGCCCTACTTTCAAGCCCATACCGTGAACGTAATGACCGACAAGCCCTTGCGAAGGGCACTAAGTAATCCTGAGGCCGCAGGTCGACTGACACTGTGGGCAATAGAATTGAGTGAGTTTGACATCAAATACCGTCCACGTGTGGCCATTAAAGGACAAGCTGTAGCCGACTTCATAGCAGAGTTTACGCATGACGCGGACAAGGGGGCAGAAGAACCCCCCCAGTGGAACATCTACACCGACGGATCATCCAATAAGCGAGTTGGAGGAGCCGGCATAATATTGCTGTCACCTGAAGGAGACGAGATTGAATCTATGGTCCGTCTCGACTTCCCCATTACCAACAACGAAGCAGAATACGAAGCGGTAGCAGCAGGACTCGACCTAGTCAAAGCCGCCGGAGCTGAAAGTGTGGTCGTACATTGCGACTCTCAAGTCGTGACCAATCAAGTAAACGGAGATTATGAGTGCAAAGGGGAAAGGTTGAAGAGATATCTTGATCAAGTGAGGGCTAGAGTCGACGGGCTAAAAGCAATATTCGTCCAGATCCCCAGGGGAGACAATGAGCCCGCTGATCGGCTAGCCAAAGCCGCTTCAGCAGAACATATGATAACACCGGGTAATGTGCTTTCCTTTGTTCAAATCTTTCCGCTAATAGACCCCGACAACATGCAGGAGATACGCTCCGAAAGAAACTGGACCACGCAGATAACTTCATACCTAAAGGACGGGATATTGCCTGAAGAGAAGGAGGCAGCGAGAAAGTTAAAAGTCCGAGCGGCAAGGTTCGTCTTGATAAAAGACGTTCTTTACAAGAGAGGTTTCTCCCGTCCTTACCTAAGATGTCTCGGGGTTGAAGAGGCAGACTACGTGATGAGGGAAGTACACGAAGGAATATGCGGGAATCATTCTGGATCGCGGTCGTTGGTGCACAAACTGCTACGAGCTGGGTATTACTGGCCGACCATGCAAAAGGATGTTGAGTCCTACGTTAAAAGATGCGACAAATGCCAGAGGTTCAGCAATTTTATCGGACAGCCAGCTGTAGAGCTAACCCCCATAACGGCTCCATGGCCGTTCGCTCAGTGGGGACTGGACATCATGGGACCTTTCCCAACGGCGATAAGGCAGTTAAAGTTCTTGGTAGTGGGTATTGACTACTTCACGAAATGGGTAGAAGCAGAAGCCTTGGCCACCATTACAGAAAAGAACATTAGAAGTTTTGTCTGGCGGAACATAGTATGTAGGTTTGGTATTCCTAGAGTCCTTGTCTCAGATAACGGGAGGCAGTTCGATAACGGCCCCTTCCGTGATTTCTGCACACAGCTAGGAATAAAAAACCACTACTCATCACCCGCCCATCCTCAGGCTAACGGTCAGGTTGAGGTCACAAACCGATCCCTGCTAAAGATTATCAAGACTCGGCTCGAGGGGGCAAAGGGCATATGGCCAGAAGAATTGCCAAGCATACTGTGGGCGTATAGGACAACGGCGAGGACTCCGACAGGAGAGACACCGTTTCGACTAACCTACGGGAGCGAGGCAGTCATCCCAGCGGAAGTTGGGCTCACAAGCTACAGGGTTCACAACCACGACGAGGGAAGGAATGACGAATCCATGAGGCTACAACTGGACCTTATAGATGAGGTCAGGTCGGCAGCAGAACAGAGGATCGCTAGATACCAGGATCGCATGTCCAGACATTTCAACTCCCGGGTCCGACAAAGAAGCTTCCAAGTTGGAGACCTCGTACTCAGGAGGGTCATGGGTACAACTAGAGACCCTACATAGGGAAAACTCGGCCCCAACTGGGAAGGACCCTACAGAATTATGTCGTGGAAAAGGAAAGGGACATACCACCTGGAGACAATAGACGGAGAAAAGCTACCACATCCGTGGAATGCCGAGCACTTGAGGAAATACTACCAGTGATAGAGACACGACGGCGCAGTTTTTCTTTTAAGACTTTTTGGCATTATTAACTTTTATTGGCACTGCTTAACTATTTTTGCTACAATATTGTCGTGCCTTTTTTTTTAAGCCCAAGGGGGCAGGCACTTTTCCTTTACGCATTTTTATAATCAGATGCAATTTTGATCTTCTACTCGAATGTCTGTCATTGCAATTGTCTACAAAGTTAACGGAAACAATAGAAGTCCACAAGATGGACGGATTATCCTACAGGGACGATCACCCTAAGTCCATAAGGTGGACGGATCATCCTACCGGGATAATAACCTTAAGTCCACAAGATGGACGGATACAATATGTACTCCACAAAGTGGACGGATCATCCTACAGGGATGATAACCTTAAGTCCACAAGAGGGACGGATACAATATGAAGTCCACAAAGTGGACGGATCATCCTACCGGGATGATAGCCTTAAGTCCACAAGATGGACGGATACAACATGAAGTCCACAAAGTGGACGGATCATCCTACAGGGATGATAACCTTAAGTCCCCAAGAGGGACGGATACAATATGAAGTCCACAAAGTGGACGGATCATCCTACCGGGATGATAGCCTTAAGTCCACAAGATGGACGGATACAACATGAAGTCCACAAAGTGGACGGATCATCCTACAGGGATGATAACCTTAAGTCCCCAAGAGGGACGGATACAATATGAAGTCCACAAAGTGGACGGATAATCCTACAGGGCTGATAACCTTAAGTCCACAAGATGGACGGATGCAATATGAAGTCCACAGGATGGACGGACGAAAAATCTGAGCCCACATAGTGGACGGATCACTAAGGTGATGAAATATAGGTCCGCAAAGTGGACGGATCACTACGGTGATGAAACGTAAGTCCACAAAGTGGACGGATAACTAAGGCGATTAAATATAAGTCCACAAAGTGGACGGATCACTAAGTTGATAAAACATACACTATGGACGGATCACCAAGGTGATTACACAAGTCCACAGTGAACGGATCACTAAGTTGAACATAATTCCACACAGTGGACGGACTATCCCACAGGGATAATAAAAGAGCATGTACGCAAAGTGGACGGACCACTAACAACGTTAATTTTTATAAGTCCGTTCAAAAGTGTCATACAACACCACAGAATGAACGGATCCTCAATTGTAAGTGCTCAATAAAAAAATAATAAGTCCTCAGTACGGACGGACAAACAAAATATTCTCACACAAGCCCTTCCTCAGGAAAGAGGACGGACCTTTAGACATAATACCAAACAATTGTGAAAAGCATATCTGAACATTAAGCAAAAAGCCCCCAAAGGCAAATGTTTAATACAGTTAAAAAGGACGAATTGTCTTAAAAAATGAATAAAAAAGAAGGACGGATTGTTCACAAAATAAAGTACATATGCATCAATCTTTCTTTTCTTCAGTAACAGGGACATCCTTCGACGGGGCGGACTCTCCGTCTCCTTGAGCAGCACCGTCGCCAAAAAGGTCCTCCGTATTTTCTGAGGCGACGGGGAGGGCAGAAGTCTGGGCTTGGTCTTCAAGTTTGACCATCGTCAAATCCAGCTCTGGATAAGCCTTCTTGACTTGACGGAGAGAGTCATCGAAGCCTTGAAGGAAGGAGTCCGACAGCTCGCCCAAACAGGTCTCCGAGCATCGATACTCCTCGACGGCTGCCTCTTTCGCCTGACGGATCTCAACTTTGAGTTGTTTGATCTCCGCCTCTTTATTCTCTATGGCCGTCAGCGCAGTGGCCGTCTTCTCCTCCAGCTCCTTCCTCACTTTCTCAGAAAGCTCCAGCTTCCTCTCCATCTTGGACCTCCATTGATGGAGTTGTCCGAGCTCTTCCTCCGTCTGCTCCGCCTTTGCGCGAATCCTGTCCAAGGCACTCTCACGGTTGAGACACCGGTCCAGTAGACCCTTCATCATGACCAAGGACTGCGAGTAGAAAAGAGACCGTCACATAATGTAAATAAGAAAAAGTGAAGTATAAAAACTTATTTGACATAACCAACCTGAGCGACGGCAAAGAGGCCCGTCTCTCCCATGGCCTCCGTCGAATGGTTTCCCAGATCTTCGTAGTCTTCTGCCGTGATGATGGACGACAGCTTCTCCAATGCATACTTGGAGTCGTCACGGAGAAGGGAAGGTGGTCTCTCTTGCTTACCCTCTGGGGCCGTCATCAGTCCTTTACCCGTCCCCTTCTTAGCTGGAGTGACGGTCTTGATTCCCTCAGCCATTAAACCAACCACAGGTTCAAGTGAGACCTTTGGTTGCTTAAATGGACGGTCAGATTTTGATGTTGGTTTCCTCTTAGGTGCTGAAGCCGACACCTTAGGAACCACCTCGCCGGATTCCCTCTTCTTGACGGCTTGGGATTTGATTAAGGCTCTCCTTTTCGCGTCCTCCATCTCTGCAAATAATGACGGGTGATATTAAAACTACGTAAGGGCTGCAAAGTAAGGTTGACGGGCTTACGTTTATGAACTCGTTCGTCGTATCTGATTGCCTCTTGGGTGGGCTCAGGACCGTCACAGTACCAATGTATGGTCCTTGGGTTCACCAACTTAGCCCAAGTCCTTTCCTCCGGCGTAGTTTTCCTGCAAATCTTTTCAAGGAAACTAAACTCCTCAAGGCTTACTTGTGGGCGCCGTCTACCTGCAGAGAAAGGTGATCAAGACATACACCTAAAAATGGACGGATATGAATAGCAAAAAAAAAAAAAAAACTAAGACGGATGCATACGTGTCTGATTTATAACGGCCCAAGTTGTGTCGACGGGCATGTACTCCGTCTCCCCTGGATGGTTCATCCATCTGTCACCTTCCAGGAAGAAGTACCGACTCTTCCAGTCTCTATTTGAGTCTGGGGTCTCAAAAATCACCTTCAACAAGGAGCTCCGACTAGCAAAACTGTACATCCCCCTTGATCCAGAAATCTCGTCTGGACGGTAACAGTGAAGAAATTCACGGACCGTCAACTTCCTTTCCCCGTTTGACATTGCACCGTAAAGACCCTCCAGGCGTTAGGGGATATCTGGGTGACGGACAACCCTAGATACTGTAAGAGTTCCCTATGAAGCGTAGATAGCGGGAATCGAAGTCCAGCCTTCAACGCCTGCTCGTACACTCCGACACCGTCTACCCCTTCGTAGTAACACTTCTCCGACACGTAAGGTAGACGGATGGAAACATAGTCAGGGATTTGAAAGTTGGCTCTGAAGGTGCTGAAGTGTCTCTCTCTGATGACGGATGTAAACCTATGCACCGTCCACTCTGGTAACATAATGAACTGCCTTAGTCCATCAGCACCTACGACGGACTCCAGTGCTCGATCCCCGTCGTCGTCGGAACCATCTACTTCGACTATCTCCACATCCTCATTTGTTGAGGATGAAGAGGAGGCAGACGGACTCCTACTTTCGCCGGGGCTCTCTTGGTCTTTATGACCGGACGGGTATACATCCTCGTATTCCGTCCCATCACGAACCACCGACTGGTTACTTGACGCACTAGACATTTCCTACAATTGACAATAAAACCTAAGACCGACGGGTTTGAAAGTGTTGACGGGTATGGAAAGCCTAACATCAATGCATGGACGAAAATGTAACTTGACTATAGTAAATTAGAAGCACTTACCGAACTTAGCAGAGGATAGGTGACGGTTGGTGTAATCAGCAAGTATTCGTCCCCGACGGATTGCACAGATAAGGTTGACGGCTTTGCTCTGACAGGGTTGACGGCTTCGCTCTGACAAGTGTTTTCTGAGTGAAAATTGAAAAATGAAAGAGTGAGGCGCCTTATATATATAGGAAGTGCACGGAAGACGAAGCGACGCTTCGATCCTATACAACGACCATTCAGAGAGTGACACGTGGCATGCCTAATAAATGCTGACATCCTGTCAGTACGTACCAACAGATTTGTACCCGCCATGTATCCGTCAACTGGATGATTCTTCCTTTGACGGGTTGATCCAGCTAGGACCGTCGTTCTATTTTGCATGAATCCGTCATATCCATATGAAAGGACCGTCACCCCACTGATCCTTTGACCTTAAAGGTGACGGATCATTGGGGTGAAGGGGGCAACTGAAGATGATAAAATATTGGGCATGATGGGCTTACCTTAATGGGCCTGACGGATTGGGTCTCTTGGGCCTGCGTAGGTATGGTCCCAGCTTTGAAGGCCCATCACTACTGACGCAGCAAGGGCCCATGATCCGGTAATGAGAATCCTTGCTCACCACGTTTGGAAGAATTGTGAATAGAGTCCCACATTGAAAAGATGTGGGAACCAAAAAGGGAAAGTCAACCCCTTATCACTATAAAAGGCGTAATACCCACAGAAATCGAGGTATGCTTTTATGAACCCTCTCTAACGCACTAAGTAAAAACAGAGGAATTCTAACTTGACCGTCGGAGAGTCTTTGGCCGGCACCACACCGGTGCTCTCTGAAGGATTCTTTAGTTTGTTTCGTCGTGCAGGTTCAATTCGAGTCGCGAGTACGGTGTGACCCATTGGTGACGGTTTTCGACGTCATCACTAACCTCTTTATTTAATTCAGCAGTTCTTCTTGAATAGTAAAAAAAAGGTCTTAAAATCCAAAACAGAGATGATAAACCTACAATAGCACGTGAGAATGTAAATGCCATTGAAAACACAAAACATGGCAGGTTTATTTGTATTAAACAGCAAAAAACTATCAGTTTACTGAAATAATTAAAAATAAAGTAATTAATACTAAGAATGAGACATACACAATTAAAACAAATGACTATACAAAATAAGTAAAGCTAACAACAACAACAATTACAAATTTAAAAACACTGCCAATAAACTAAACCTAATAGCCTGAGCAGTACAAAAAATAAAAGATACCAAGTCTAATACAACAATTTTGAAATAAACATCAGGAAGGAAAATTTTAAAAATAATAGTAAGCATTCCAGTAAATCAAAACAATAAATCAGAAGAGAAACAATAGTAAAATAAAATACTAAGAAGAAAAATACAAAGGCAAGAATAGAAGTGAGTGTGCTAAATATGTTTAAAATCATGAAATTTGGTGTAAAGATAGAATTAATTCAGATGTATTCTTTGAAACTTGAAATCTGAATTAAAATTCAAAAATCAAATTTTAATGCTAAGATAAGAAGCTAGTATGGGGTAATTCTTATGGATTACGTCATAAACAACCATCCAAACCCACAAAATGTTCATCCAACAGGTACAAACTATCAGTCGTGATAGAACATGATAGAATTACAATGACAATACCAACTTCAATGAAATACTTCAATTTAGATTACTTTATCAAAACTGAAACAAAATTGTATCATAATTATATGATTTTGAAATTATGTAGACACAAATAAAACTAAAGCCCCACTTCAAAAACCGAAAAAAGCTTTTTAATTCCTCAAAGCTTTTCTAATCAATCTAATGAATTACAAAAGTCAAGCCAAAAACAGAAGTTAGCATCTTGCTATATTTTAATATTTTTCGTCACACTTATAATGGTAATTGAAAGTCTATAAATGCATACTTTTGGATGAGCACATCAACCAAAAAAGCTTTGTTTTCACACCAACAAAGAAAATGTCTTTATAACAAAAGAAGTGTAAGACTGTTTTCTGCAAAACACTAATTACAAATGCAGGTATCAATTATACAAAAAGGTTTTAAAAAATAAAATTTATAACAATTTTTTTTTTCAAAAGTATACTACGATTAGAATCCCTAAATATAATAATATATTTAAAAAAATAGTTGAAGAAACAGATTAAAGAACCAAATAGATATGAAGAATGTAACTGCAGGTAAATTGTACCTTCACATAAACCATGTATGTTACTTAAAGAATCAGTCTCATAAATATGGTCATTAACAAACTCTTCAAAGTAAACAAAAAATAACATTGACCAAATATTCAAAATCCCACACTCTCAACCCCCCTTACAAATAACAGAACAGCTAATAGAGAAAACCAAAAAACCCAAAAATTATAATTTAATTATTAAGTTTAAAAGATAACCAACCATTAAAAGTTAGGTAGGTTTCAAAATTTTAGAAACTGTATTACAAAAAGTTACTATTGTGAAACCTACAGTTGGTACACTCCTCCATGGATCTCAATTTAAAAATACATTTGAGCAGTTCATTGAGTTGCAAAGCTAAATTTTCAATAAAAACACGAAAACTAACACCAAATGGTGGGTGCATTCACATATGATTAATTTTGCGAATTATAAAAATCAACAGCTACTATACATGAAACACTTTATGCTAAGGACCACAAACTAAATATTCAAAACTGGCTTGAAATTGTAATTAGCAGTTATACAACCCTTAAGATTACAAAGTAAAATATCTCAAAAATAAACCAACAAATACATAAATAAGTAAACAAAACATAAAAGCAGTTCCTACTTTCTAATAAATCAAAAAATGAAAATAAATATCAATAGAGGTATATTTCAATAGAGAAATAAAAATAAAATTAAATATCAAAAAAGGAAAACAACAAAGACGATTGTATATTCCAAGCATTCAGTTTTTTAAAAATACAATCTAAACAGAAATCTACCAAACTAAAACTAAATTTAATCAATACAACAATTGAACAAAACAGGATTCAAGAAATTGCAAAAATAAATGAGAAATTAGGGGAAAAGGAGGAAAAAATGCATACCTTCGACCATACCCATTTTTCCCTGGAAACCCTAGAAACGGCAAATGAATAGAAAACAAAAAAAGAGGGAAAAATGTCTACCTTTTGAATTGTTTGTTGTTAAAGAGCAGAGACGGGATAGTTTCTAAATCGTCTGTTGCAGAGAACGAACAGAGGTTTCCACTGTTGCAGAGGTTTTGCTTTTCGTCTATTTATACTACAATCGAACAAAACAAGATTCAATAAATTGCAAAAATAAATGAGAAATTAGGAAAAAATGGGAAAAAATGCCTACCTTCGACTACACCCCTTTTTTTTTCCTAGAAACCCTAGAAACGGCAACTAAATAGAAAAAACAAAAAAGGGGGAAAATGTCTACCTTCTGAATCGTTTGTTGTTGAAGAGTAGAGACGGGTTAGCTTCTAAATCGTCTGTTGTAGAGAACGAACAGAGATTTCCACCATCGTAGAGGTTTTCACTATTGTAGAAGCACTACAAAAAAATTGCCTATTAGCGACCAAGAATTTTTGACGGACCCAAAAAGCCCTCTCAAAAAATCTTATTTGTGATGGCAAAATAAAACCCTCGCAAATACTTGGTAAAATGTGAAATATTTGTGACCAACAAAAAAAGCTGTCGCAATTATGTGTTATAGCTGTCACAAATACTAATATTTTGGAGGGAAATTTTTCCTCCATATTATTTGCGAGAGACAATTAAAAATATCTCGGAAAAAGTGTATTATTTGTGACGATTAAAAAAATGCCGTCACTAATACTAAATTATTTACGAGGGCTAAGATTGACCTTCACAAATAATCATTAAAATGTAAAAAAATTTGGAGGGAAATGTTCCCACCAAATTATTTCCGAGGGACAATAAAAATTCCTTGCAAAAAGTTTATTTTTTGTGTGAGTTAAAAATATACACTCACTAATACTAAATTATTTGCGAGGGCCACAATTGGCCTTCGCAAATAGTCATGAAATTATTAGTTATTCTAAAATTCAAAGAAAAATAAAAAGAAATACATAAACATATAGCACTTTGTATTCTTTAGATAAACCTTTTGTTTACAGCCTAAAAAAAATGCCTTTTATATACATCCTATACATGAAAGGTCTATCCTTATTTTCTAATAAATTTTATCCATAAAAAATTTATGGATCCGTTTGGGTACAACTTATTTTTGCTGAAACTGAAAACTGATAATACTGTAACAAAATAATTTTTAAATGTGTGAATAGTGCTGTAAGACCCGTGAATAGTGTGTGATCAGTGCGTGAACAGTGAATTTTGTCTCCTGTACAGTAAATTCATGTGATGTTACTGTTCACGCGCTGAAAAAAAAAAAAAAAAAAAAAAAAAAAAAAAAAAAAAAACATGAACGTGGATCCGCAAACGCGGATCCAAACGCTCACTATACCAATTTCAACTTCAAAATGGTAGCCTGAAATTCAAAAATAGCAACCTTTTGTACTCTCTCTCTTCTCAAAAGTGAATAAAATTTTCTTCCCATCAAGGAAAGCGAGCTTATCCAATTGAAATATAAGCCAATCACAATATAAACATTATCAAATAAGTCAAGTCTCTTTATTTATTTATTTATTTATTTGAGCTAAAAAGGATAGAAATGCTTTATTAGAAACAAAGAAGAATTACATTAAATAGTCCTTTTAACATAGAAGCATGAAGAAATTTTTAGCAATTACAAACAAACAACCTGTGTTTCCTTCCCATTTTGTGGAAAATGGTTATTAGATAGATGTCCAACATCAGATTTGTCCTACAAATATATTTTGATTTATGTTGTGCCCTGGACAGGAATGAACACAAAATAATAAATTAGTTCCTTCCATGTCTTATCTTTAATATTCATAATTGTCCCAATCACACTGTCAAATTTTTTTTTTTCAACATGCATCACATCCAAATTGTGACGTAACAGAAGTGTGCTCCAATATGGCAATTTAAAGAAAATCAATGCCTATGCTTCAGCCATCTTGTAAGAAGCAACACCAAACCTTTTACATTTTTTTTTTAAAAAAAAGTACAAGTGTGAAGATTGGAACATAGTACAAGTTTGAAGTTGGCCTTAATGAGGAAAAAACTATGATCCCAAATTAAGATGGATTCTTAAAGAGGTACTTGACTGTAAATTCATCATTCTATAATGAACCTTATATCCCTCGTACTAGTATGGCTTGCATGCCATGTATAAAGTAAAACTAAAATAAAAACACAAATAATTGATTTGAGATTGTCACATTCCTCAAAGAATACTTTACAGTAAGACGTTGGAGCCAGGTCATGACAAATAATACATTCTCTCAGTGATAAACAATCATTTTGATATCTCAAATTAATAATGGTGTCAGCGACAGCAACAAGCACATATAAAGGGGGCAATAGAAGAAAGTCATTCGGTAAAATACTCAAAAAAGGGTAGGAGTTACAAATTCAGATTGTGGGGTGGGGTAAGAAAAGAAGAAAACAGATCAGTAGAGCACCTTCTAGGCTATTATTGCTTGGCTCACTGCTATCCCTCCCAAATTGCAAACACAGAATATAACCACACAGGTTAAGAACTATATTGCAAACCAAAACTACTCCCCAACTGCAACAAAAGGTAATACCCTGATGACATAGAAAAGCAAGGGCAAAATCAGTACTAATTACAACTCTCTCTATCAATGTTGATGAGCAACTATGGACTAAAAAATTAACATTTCTAGTACTGAGAAAACTTCCAACATAAAGTGATTAAATTCATGAGTTCACCCACCGCCCCATAGTTATGTAGAGTGGAAGTGCCATCTTATCCAAATGCTATTAAAATTGTATTTTTAGGATAAAAGATATAGCCGTTTAAGGAAACAAACAAATTTTATAGTAATTGATAATGTTAATAATGTTATTTTTATTTTGTATCATACATCACACTACATTGATGGAGCATGCAATTGCAAATAGTTTTGACTACAAACTTTGAACGGATCAAGTCATTGAAATAATCTCAGACTTTAATACAATCAGATTGTGTGTGTGTGTAAGTCACATGGTAATACGTTGGTATCTAACATGCAATTTTAAGGAGAGCTCATAAAAAGTACCTAATTAAGGAACCATCTTTTAGCAAAGAGACAGAGAAATTCAATTTAAATGAAAAGTTAGAAGCACATACACCAAGACCGCTTTTCTTTGGACAGCTCTTGCAGTCAACACAATTCACCCATAGAATGTCACTTCTTGTGTCAACTTGCACATAATAGTCTTTTGGAGGGGATCCAAGCCCAAGTTTGGCAAAGTACAGCCTACAATAATCAAGTAAACCATATAAGCATCCAAAAGACAAAATGATGAATATGTCTTTTTCTTCCTGCTAGGTGATATTATATGTCTGCATTGTGCTAGTAAAATAGTGTGACAGAACACACAGAAATTATATTTTAAAATTTTGAAAAAGAGTCTAGTATTTTAATATTAGAAACCAAAGATTTTCAGTTAGTTAGGCCTTAAGCAACAACACAGATCAACCATGCCAAATTGTCTATTTCTCTCTGCACCACCAATACAGCAGCAAACAAAAGATTTCTTTTATAATCATTTTTTCAAATTATTTTGGTAGGAGATAAAGGAAAAAATAAACTAAGTTATAGATGGTACTAAAAAGAAAAAGAATGTATTGACTATTACATTCAAACAATAAAAGAACCAGTGCATAGACAAAGGACCAGATGCTACCAACTTTCATTAGTAAAAAAAAAAAACTTTCTTTACTCTTAACTAACAATAAAAATTTACAATTGATGCTTTAAGAAAATACCAATTCCAGTTGAAAACCAATAATTCTAGAGAACAAAAATTAACCAGAAAACAAATAGCTAAGAAGAGAGAGATAGAGATTGGATCTCAAAACCAATAGCCTTATCTATCATTATAACATCTTAAGTTTTATTTTTCGTCCGTTTGATAGGTTGAAACACGCAAGTTCGATTTGTGTGTTTAAAGGTGCAGCGAAGTATCGCTAGTCTGAGTGAGTCTAAATTTTGATCGGGAAATACGGATTGGATTTTAGGGTTTTTGTTTTTTTTTTTTCTTTCCTTTTGTTTTGTGGAAAAGCGACTGGTGTTTTCAAAGGGCTTGCGTTTTTTTTTTTTTTTGATAAGCGGATTACTGTCTGAAGATGAACCACTCCAAATGCACCATCCGGTTTTTTTAAAGTTTAAACTCTATACGTGTCAGTTTTTTAGATAAGCTTTTTTCCTAACGTGTCAGCACATGGTTAAAAGCTTATGCTATTATATATAGTATTAGATTAGATTAGATGTTGCAGGGTTATCTTGGTGATGGCACATTTCAGGTGGGATAGTTCATGCTTGACTTAAAATAGTTAAGTTATTTTTATATGGAGCACCAAATATTGATTCTGTATTTTCATAGTAAAACCTTCTATGCAATATTTCATAACCATTTCTTGGAAAATCATTACAGAACTAATGCTTGGCAATTATTAGTTAATATCATTTGTTTATAAAGCTTTAATGGCTTATGGCTCTCTTATTTATTAAGCTGTTATATAATTTATGTTCATTTCTGATAATATTCTAGGTTAACAATGCCATTATAGTCTTCAATTATTCAATGGGCTAAAATAATATATATTGATACCACATGGGCTCAAAAATTAAGTGTGTATTTTCATAGTAACACCTTCTAGGTATTTTCTTAGGCAGAAATTCTTGCTCCAATGTCTGTTCTTCTTTTAGAATCTACATATTTTCTGTGTCACTTATATTTGTCAAACTGGAAGCTTTCTTTGATCACCTATTCCACTAATCGTGGTCACTACAATGTATCATTTCTCAGTGCAGTAGACCTTAATATCACATTCTCACGGAAAATAAGGTTCTTGGTAACAAAAATTTTAGCATGAACATCTTTTTTTTTTTTTTTTTTTTTTTTTTTTAAATTTTGTAAAGATGTTATGTACACAAATTTATGAACAAAAATGACTGAAGGGAAAGGCCTGAATTATATTCCTGTAGACATTAATTCGCACTTCTTGAACATAATCAAAATTTCACTATGTAATGAGTGGATAGAAAATTACCTTTGACTAAATTGCATATATGACTCTGTGACATCTTATTTGAACCAGATATCGTTAAGTTCGTACATAAAAAGATATGCTGGAAAAAATGCGAAGACAGATGATTTATGGGGAGTTCTTCCAGAGAACTCTGGTGTTGAACTCAATTCGATGATGGATGCTTGGTCAAAGAAGAAATTATTTCCAGTTATCTCTGTAATATCCAATGATAATATTTTGAAATTTGGACAGGTATTATTATTAATTAATAAGAAAATAGGCATTTCTTAAAATCTTGGAGGTCAAGTTTTTCATCTTTATCTATGACCATCTTTGTTATTGTGGAAATCTGATGCAGTTTTAAGATTTGCAGTCACAATTCCTATCATCTGGTTTGGGTGGTGATGGACTATGGACTGTTCCAATAAACTTATCAATTGGTTCATATAACAAATGCAAGACTTTTCTTTTGGAAACTAAATCTGGAAAAGTGGATATAATTGAACTGGTTCATTCTCCCCATGAAAACTCAAGCTCAGTTAATGAAAAGAATAAAGAGAAATGTGATGACCATTTCTGAGTCAAAGTTAATACTGAGCACAGGGGCGGCCTGATGCATTTAGGGGCCTAAGGCAAAAATTGATTATCTTATTTTAGATGCAAAATTTCTACTAATTAATATGAACTATGTAGAATTTTTTCTTTTTTTTAGAAATTTTATAGATAGAAAAAGTTTGACAAAATTTTTCATACTTGTTGTGATAGATTGATAGTGATAAGTAAAAAAGTAGTGTTAGTGGTAGACTTAGATGAGAACTATTAAAAGTTCGCAAACTCAATTCTTATTATTATTATTTTTTTTTTTTTGTTTAGAAGTGCAACATTCACAATATTTTTTACAACAAATCCTAGGTTTTAAGTTGCTTTTTGTTTTCTATTTGAAAATATCACTATAATTATTTTTTTTGTCATCAATAACAACCTACTACTTAATATTAGTTGTAAAAGTGTTGTGAAAAATATTGTGGACATTGCATTTTTCTCTCTCTTTTATTTGTTTTTTATCTGGTAAAAAAATATTATTTTATTTATTGATTATAAATAACCCTATTGGTTAACATTTAGGGGCCTTTTTTTTACTTGGGGCCTTAGGCGACCGTATTTTTTGCTCTATTATTCAGCCGGCACTGACTGAGCAGAGTGGTTTCTACAGGGCAAATTATGAAGATAAGCTTGCAGCTCGACTTAAGAAAGCCATAGAGAGTAATTGCTTGTCAGCACCGGATAAATTTGGTGTGTGCCGTATCCAACAATAAATTAATAACTGATCATATGTTGTTTTATTAGGCTGGCTGTATTCATAGGAAACTTATCACATGGTGTGAAGTATGCTAGATTTCTGACTTTGGTGCTTAGTTCCTAGGGTAGGTGTCACAGCAGGGAAGCATTGTTGTGACTAGAGTTTGGCAAATGAATTGGCAAAATTAAGACTGCATATTTGGTTTCTATATGTTAGTTCCTTATAAATACCAAATAGCCTATCCTCTCTGTATAATAAATTCCTTACATTAGGGGTTTTTCTTGATTTATGCCATTATAAGTTCAGCACTCATAATAAAGAGCTTGATTTCATTGTGCTATCGAAACTCATTAATGTAAGGAAAACTTCTATATTTTGATAATGTTACTATCAACCCCAAATATTTACTAGAACTTGACTTTTTTAAGTGATATACACAACAGGTGTGTTATAAAGTTATGGAGATAGCTAGTGATGCCATCCCAGCTGTAGTGAATGAGCTGAAACAATTTTTCATTGATCTTCTCCTCTTTTCTGCAGAGTAAGAACAATCACCATGCATATTATTATGTCAATGACTGCATTCCAACTCACTGGTTGCTGGATATTGATTGGAACCTCTTCTTCACAATTTTTTACTATGAGTGGAGATGAGCTTGTTGATCAGTGTGCAAGTTTCTTGGTTGGGGCTGAGGTATAGGCAAAAAAAAAAAAATTAAATAAAAACAAAAATAAAAAAACACACAAGGATATCCTTTAGTATCTAGCAATTGTGCATTACATTGTTTTTCAAACATATGGTTACCTATCTTTCTAAATGAATATCTTCATCTTTATAATGTTTGCAGCCTCCTTGGCATTATCTTCAAATTACTGTTATATTAGTACTGGTTTTAGTTAATAGAGTGAAGTAAACTTCTTCATACACTTCAATATCATTTTTTTTCTTTGTGCAGAAAATCAGGTTGGGAATCAATATCTGGAGGGAGTCATTTAAATGCCCTGTTGAGAGGAGAATTCTTTCTGGCTTTGGCCACTTTTGGCCATAATAAAACTCATAAGGAAGCAATCCAGCGCTTTCAGACGTTACTGAATGATAGAAATACTTGTCTCCTCTCAGCCGACACTAGAAAGGTAATGTATTTTTGAATAACTTCCTTATTTGTAGGGGCATTTCAAATTTGATATTCAACAGTGGTGTATGTTCTGCAGGCTGCTTTCATTGTTGTAATGTTAAATGCTAGTACCACAGATAGGAATGGATTTGAGTCCCTACTGAAGCTCTATAGAGAAGCGGATACTGTGCAAGAGAAGGAATTGGTTTTACGTAAGATTTAGTAACATTTGAAATAATATCCTGTGTCACTTTTTGGGTTAAAGCTACTTAAATTTAATGTCATTCTTTCATCCACAGGTTGTCTTGCATCTTGTCCAGACCCAAATATATTGCTTGAGGTTCTAAATTTTATGTTGTCTGATGAGGTATTGGTTGTGCCAATTAAATCATGGTTTCTAATGGCCTTATCTTCCATGCGGGTCTAATTGTTGCTCATCTAAATATCCTTTTAGGTTCGAGATCAAGATAGTATTTATGTGCTTTTCATGATAAGTTCAGAAGACCGTGAGGTAGCATGGAGATGGTTGAAGGTATGCAGTTCATCGTCAACATCTTCATGATGAGTTTTACTTTTGACTATTACCATCATTTTGGGATTCAGGAAATAATTGGGATTATGTCTAATTGTGTATATAGTCTAGAAAGTATTATCATTGGGAATTAAGGAGCAATTAATTACTTTGAATGTTTTCATCTATTTTGAAGTTTTCTTCTTGAATTAAAATTTTTGGAGACTTATATATTCGGTGATAAATGCAGGAGAATTGGGACTTGATCTTTGCCAAATATGGTGCGATGTTAACCTACTATTGCACTACTAAGATTCTCCCTCTGGTAATCAATTCGGCCTTTTTAAATAGCAAATGTTACATGTGTGTATCTTGAGTCTTTTATCCCAAATATACAGTTGCTATGATACAGTGGTAGGCTAGTTAAAAGAAACTCCACCCAGTTTGTTATTTCCATAAATTATTTATCAATAAATGTAGTTTGGCCTCCCCAAATAGTTCTTTGGATACATTAAACTTGAAATATCAAGCTTGATAGTTAACCACCTTTTTACTTGTTCTTAGCCACCTTGTTACTTAATTTCCTCCTTTACCTTGATTTAATTGGCAATACATAAACCAAAATCACCATCAGTTTTTTGAATAAATTGTATTATGATGCAAAAATCCAAAACCAACCCTCTAAGTTTCAACTTTTGTCATTTCAGTTCTTTAAGTTTCAGTTTTGTCATTTCAGTCCTCTTAAGTTTCAATTTTTGTCAATTCAGTATTCCGTTAGGTTTTAGTTAAGTGGTGCCGTTAAGTGAACCAAAACGACGCTGTTTAGGCTCTCTTTTTAAAAAAAATAAATTTCGTAATTAAAACAAAATCAAAAACTGTTATTAAAAGAAAATACAGAAGAAAACAATTAAGGGGAACGACGTTGTTCCCTTTCCCTTGAAAACAAAACAAAAAACCTTGATGAATGATGAATTTGTATGCCCTAATTGAGAAAATTGGGGGAAAAAGAGAGAGGGAAAAGAGGAAAGTACTGAAGTTTTGTTCTCATTTCACATTGATTAACAAGGATAAACAAAAAATGAAAAAAAAAAAAAATTAGATGTATGCATATGTATGGAGACCAATTCAAGCTTCACGTGCTAATTTCAGACTTAACCACCAAGTAAAACTTTTTTTTTTCAAACCTTTCCTCAACCTTTGAAAATAGCAATCAAATTCACTTTCACTTCCTCGTACCATCTTTCATTTGTCTTTCAACTTTCAAGAAAGTCCCAATTACCATGGAGTTTTTCAAGAGCGCCACCGTAAGACTGAGAAGTCACTTCAACAAGTACCTAGTAGCTGAAGACGATGAAGAAAAAGTACAATATAAGCACAACAATGCCTCAAATAGAGTGTTTTGGACCATCGAGCATGTAGAAGAAAACAACAACCTTATCTGCTTGAAAAGCTGCCATGGCAAATACCTCAAGGCCTCAGACAAACCCTTTCTACTAGGGATGACAGGGAACAAAGCGTTACAAGCTATGCCAGTATCAGAATAATTTTATCGACTGGGAGCGTAGAAAAGATGGGGTTCACTTGAAATTTATAATCTCGTCTCTCCCCCTGCAGATCTCTAACTCTCTCTCTTTCCCCTCTCTTTTTCCCCCAATTTTTTTCGTTCCCCTTAATTGTTTCCTTTTTTCCTTTTTTTTAATAACAAATTTTTATTTCGTTTTAATTACGAAATTGAAAAAAAAAGAGCCTAAACAGCATCGTTTTGGTTCACTTATCGGCACCACTTAACTGAAGCCTAACAGAATACTGAATTGACAAAATTGAAATATAGAGGACTGAAGTGACAAAAGTTGAAACTTAGAGGGTTAGTTTTGGATTTTTGCCTATGATAACTTATAAATTGTATTATGATAACTTTAAAATTTGACTTCAATGTAAAATGAAAAATTAAGATTATCTTTCCAAAAATATCACTTCTCAAGTTTCTTACTTAAGAAAGTACCTTGACAAGTTTAGTCAATATCATTTTATTGGATGTGAATTTTGACAAATCCACCATTAGATTACATTTTCTTCATATATTTTCCATGCTTACAAAATTTCAAGAAAATTAAAGATTAACAGCTATTTCATCAGTTAATTGTTTAAATTGTAAGTTTTTGTAATCTAAAATTATGCATAAAAATAAGTTTATGAATCATATATTAAATAACATCTGATTGACACAAAATTTGACATGTGTTAAGAGCATGAATATCATGCAATCCAACAATTAGATTTTGAAAACATGTAGCCATATCAGGGGTGGAGCCATACATTTTTGTTTGGGAGGGGGGGGGGGGGGGAGGGGGCATTTGTGTTACTATAAAAATGTCTATACACATATGCAAACACACACATCTATACACACACAGAAGTTACTATAGTGAAATCCTTAAAGTTAAAATGTTTCATAGAATTAAATTCATATTTCACAATCTTCTATAGTGAAATCCTTAAAATTTTTATTTCTAATATAAGTTACCAAATTGTCTACTATTGCGAGTAAAAAAATTTCAATTGAATTAATGAAGTTTTCAAAGACATGAATGATCCAAAACTTTAAGAGAAACAAGTACACATTTTACAATAAAAAAATGAATTTGAGTAACAACACATTTTCTATAACTACTAAACTAATTGATAATTTATTTAAGAACATTGTTAGACTAACTCAAATATTTGAGGGGGCAAGGGCCATTTTTGGGGGGCTAATTATCAAAATATTAAAAGCACAAAAGATGTAGCTCCACCCCTGAGCCATATTAATTTTTTTTAATAAAAGTGGTAGCTTTAGACCACAACTAAGTTTGTAGTTAAATTTTGTCCCTTGTTTTATTCATGATTGGGGCTTGCCAAAGATGAATCCTAATTAAAGTTTGTAACTCTTTTTTGACTCTTTGTAACTCATAAAAGCACAAAAGAATATTAATAGTCGTAATTGGTAAAATTATATGGCGTTAATTTTTTTTAATTTTTTATTAAATTTCTGCAATCAACTTTTATAACTTAACTACCTCAGTAGTAGAAGACTCTGAAAAATGAGAAATTATTAGGTTCACTAAGAGGGCTACTGACGTGGTCCTCCCAACCAACGAGACAATGCCATCCATACAAATGCGTGAGTGAGCTTCCTAATCAGCATAAGGAATAAAAAATAAAAAATACCAAGCGATGTCACATTTGCATAAATAACTATATTTTATTGGTTGAGAGGTCAGGGAGGACCACGTCAGCAATTCTCCTGGTGGACTTAATAATTTCTCCTAAGAAGCACGATTCTTTCATAATTAATTTAGTGAAAGCATTTAATAGCATAACAAAACTACAAAACTCTATAACTCATAGAAGAGCAGTGAATAGTTACATACCCCTCCTTGTAATGAAACCCAAACAAGCTAGTTGCTTTAGTCAAAGCTGTTCTCCACCTCTGAACCTTCTCCATATTATCATTTAAATTTTCTTCGTGTTGAGTTAGCGCTACTCCAAACTTTCCCTTTTGTTTAAGTATTTTTGATGGATCCACTTTGTAAAATACAGGTAGGACCAATTGTCCATTATTCCTACACTCAAGAATCTTTACAAGTTCATTTAAGAACCAACTGGAAGGTGCATAATTTTCAGAGAACACAACAATCGAAATCATTGATAATTCAATAGCTTTAAAAAGTTCCATTGAAATTTCTTCTCCTCTCTGAAGGTCATTATCGATAAAAGTGTTAAAACCCTTATCACATAAAGCTTGATATAAATGACTTGTAAAATTATAACGGGTATCTTCACCTCTAAAACTTAAAAAAACATCATAGACGAATTGGGGAGTGAAAGAAGAGGAGGCTCCGTTGATCTGGAGAGCCATAGCTAGGAATCTATGAGTAAAAGGTTGAGCAAATATGGAGACAAGAAAGATGCGATGAGATGAGAAACAAAATGACTTTAATGACAAAACGTAATATGACTTGTGATGGTATGCGTTTTTAGTTTTTCATTAAAAGTTGAGAATACACCAATATTTCAAACTTTTTTATTTATTTATTTTATTTTTCATGAAGTTTCATACTTTTTCCACAGGCCTTATATGTGATATATGTCTATAAATTTTGGATACAAATTAATAAAATAATTAGAGTCTGAATTTGGTAAAGATAAGGTGTAAATCATGGTTTACACCATCCAATAAGAGATTATTACATTATCTTTTTACTTAAAACTCAATACATCTTACTACACCTAATAACATCTCAATACATCCTATTATAGGAACAATCACAAATGTTATATATATATATATATATATATATATATCATACAAAAATGGAAACAATACAATTTTTTTTAAGGAATTCAAAAGGCAAGTTAGCGAAAATATTAATTTTTTAATAAAAATTATTTATAACATTTTGTGTACTATTAAAAAGTATATAAAATTTGAAAACTATTCTAAAATTTTAAACAAATCTTCTCCATCCCTATTTTTTTCTACTCTACAATCCAAAACAACAAATAACTAATCTAAAAGTTTAATAAAACTTAACAATGATTAATTGGATCAATTAAGAAAGCAATTTGTTGTTGATAATCTAATGAGGTTATTTTCTTTGTAGAAATTATTACAAATTTGTCCACTCACAAAGATTATCAAATGAACAACTATTAGCAAAATCTCAAAATTAAGTTTCTATTTATGCATCGTTATAAAAAAAAAAAAAAGTTGAAAATACAATTGCAAAATCTAAAATATGTCATTCATTCGATTTTATTTTCGTTTGACTAACCTTGCTTTTCTCTGAATAAGTGACATTATAGAGTACTTCTAATAACTATTAAGAGCACTTTCTTTACAAAAACTACAAATTTGTCCATCCAAAAGGATTAACAAAAAAAAAAAAAGCAAAACTTAGTAAAGCATCATAGTTATCTAAATGAATCACTAAAAATAAATCAAATTCTAACTTGCAAAACAACTAATTATTAACCCAAATCAAATTAAACCAATAGGATAAAGAAAAAGAACTTGTGATTGGGAATTGGAATACCCAAATACGTAAATATGCATAAAAGTTTATACAAAATTACCAAAAGGATAAACAAATGTGATGTGACAATTAAATCAATAATAACAAAAAGAACTATTAGTGGAAAAAAATGGGTTGAAATAATTAAAAAATCCACCAAAAGAGAGACAAAATGTGAGAGAGAGAGAGAGAGAGAGAGAGAGATTGACCTTTTTTGTTGTCGACAATTTAGAAGGAATAGTGGAGAGGGGTGGAAATGAAGTAAGAAGAAATTTATATAAAAATTAAGATGGAAGAGGAAAGGTGGAAATAGATGAAAGGTTGAACAAAGTGAAACTATAGAATTTAAGAAGATATAAATGAGAAAATCTAAAAATATATAAAAAGAATCAAATGAAAATTTTTAAAAGACAATGATTGGAGGAGATTAAATATTGAACTAAGAAAACAATGGTTGAAGAAAATGAAAATTAAGTTGAACAAAGTAAAAATTTCAAAAAATAAAAAATAAGAAAGGATGCTAAAGATGTGGTGTAAAGAGAGTTTTGTAAAATTTATTATAAAGCTTTCATTATTATATAGTATAGATATGTATAGACTTTTTTTTTTTTTTTGGTTTTTGATTCTTCACTGATTTCATTGTTTAGTTATAAACATCTAAATTAAATTAGATGAATATGTAAAGGCAAAATTATATGTAAAGTTAAAACGCCCAAGATAAATGTGTAAAGTTAGTAATCTATATATATATATGTTTTTTGTAAAAGAAATTAGGAATAAAAAATAAATAAGAAAAATAATAATTATGTGGCCAATGAGGTGGTGCAACAGGAGTTTAATAAGAGTATATACTACGCTTGAACTTTTATATATATATATATATATATATAAATTGGATTTGACCCATATGCATTATAGTTTTATAATGCAGATTGCAAGCAGCATACAATAGGCAGTAGTAATATGCGACTCTAATCTAGGAAACACAAGGAATTTCCCAAGAATTTTACAATTGCCTATATGAGAACCACTAAAAGTTTGTTAACTCAACTATGAAAAATGATATGAAAAATTTTGTGTTGTAGCACTACTCATTAGAAAATTGTTTTGATTCAAATTGATAAAATCTGCTAATGTGGCTATTTTGCAAACATGTCAACTATCCATTGATTTGTAACTGTTAGAGATATATTAGCCCATTAGCATAGGCCCAAGCCTAATTCTATTTTGTGTGCAAGCCAAGTCTCCTACTTGTACTAGAAGTCTATTAGTCTAGGGTTTAGTCCACTATATATACACATGTTATGATTCATTGTAACACAGGATTTGTACTACACTTTAATATATTATTGATGTAGCTCTTTAGGGTTTTCTCCGTGGATGTAGGCCGTTAAGCTGAACCACGTAACCCTCGTGTGTTATTGTGTTTTATACTTTATGCTTTCGCTTCCACATCTATACTAGCATATTCAACATGGTGTATCAATGCTAATATTTAACATGGTATTAGAGCCACCTTCCTGTGGCCATGGTTTTCTGTCCTTGCGGTATATTTAAGAGCAATTTTTGTCTTCCTCGGTGTTTTTTTTCGCTGCGTTCATCTTCTTTGGCTTCCTACTACTGCCGTCAAATCTCTCCAGTATAGTCAAGCCACCGTTAGAAGTCGCATCAACACTGCAAGATCATTACCTTCCTCAAACTACCGTCACAGAGCCAAACTTCATTCAAGGGATCTTCTCAACCTTATCAAATCTCAAGATTTCATCAAGCTTCCATCTTGAGTTTGAGAGGGGGTGTTAGAGATATATTAGCCCATTAGCATAGGCCCAAGCCTAATTCTACTTTGTGTGCAAGCCAAGTCTCCTACTTGTACTAGAAGTCTATTAGTCTAGGGTTTAGTCTACTATATATACACGTTATGATTCATTGTAACACAGGATTTGTACTACACTTTAATATATTATTGATGTAGCCCTTTAGGGTTTTCTCCGTGGATGTAGGCCGTTAGGCTGAACCGCGTAACTCTCGTGTGTTATTGTGTTTTATACTTTATGCTTTCGCTTCCACATCTATACTAGCATATTCAACATGGTGTATCAATGCTAATATTTAACAGTAACAACAAATAATAAAGTTGACATGGTAAGCCAATCCTATGAGACATTGTCTCGGCTCCTAATTAAACCTAGGCCAAAAAAAGTTAAGATGGTAAAAGAGTAAAAGGCTAAAAACAATAATAATAAAAATGAAAGGTTTTTTTTTTCTTCTTAGTATATACATTTCACAACCAAGTGGGAATTGCATGGTGGAATCCAAATCCTATATTATTAATGAATGAGAAAAACAACCTTTTTGCCATAAATTTTACAATTTTAATGTGTAGACTCTGAGTGAGTGGTGATGAAATAGTTAGGTCCATAGAAAAATGACAGACAATCACTCCCCATCTAGCACATTGCACATCAAAATGGCAAGAAAACTTGTGATACAATGTATGCAAAATTAATGTGATACAATGTATGCAAAATTAATGTGATACAAGCCAAAAAAATTCCTCACCCTTTCCTTTTAAGTGAGAAGAAACACAAGTAATGATCACCAATCACCATCTTGGATGGAAGGCAATTGAAAACCCTAAAAATCTGAACTTCAGTTTTTCTCTAAGGATCCATTTCATTAACATATTGTCCAAACCCAAAATATATATAGTTCTTAAGTTTTCTGAATTTTATATTGTTAGAGTATTTGCTCTGAATATCAAATTATGTTTCTAACAATCTCATAGGCAATGTAATCACCCTCAAATTACTCATGTTATGACAATATTGACCCAAAATACCAAAGTAACATTTTGCATGACTACTTTCTATAGCATGCCAACTAGGACACATCCCCTTGACTACTCTCTCTCACATGTAGAATAACACAGAAAGAAAGCTAAACATTCAAATGGAAAACAATAAAGTTTAAAATACAATTACTAAAAAAAAAAAAAAAAAAAAAAAATCCCTTAACCCAACTTCACCTTATCTTGGACATGTTCTTTATGGGCTGCAAGTTATCTTCTTTTCTTTTTTCTTGAAGCTGATTTGAGACTTGAACCCCATAATTATGATCATGGGGTTCATTAAATAATCTACACGAAGAGTATCTAGGTAGATTTGTGATATAGAACAGACATCATATGCCTTCTTGGAGCAGTAATGGCGCTGGAAGTCACAACGCAAGATCAAGGGGGGTGCTAGTAGAGGCCATTAAGGCGATAGTGTTGAAATTGCATGAAATTTGGCAAGTTGAAGGGAAATGGTATTCTAATCCAAACTCTAGATCTCAAGCGTTGCCTAAATTTAGACAATTCCTTTGTTAAGGTCCCGAAAATAGTGTTTTTGCTATTTATAGTAATATCCTTAATATTTTTTAGTTTAAAAGTCAGAATAAGAGCCCGTATGTTTTGGGACAACCCTTAAGGTCAATAGTTTATGATTTTGCATTTAACTCAATTTTACTATTTTAATTTGGTAAAATTCAGTATTTTGCCACCTAATCTCGTAATTAGTACAAATTAGAATTTCAGACATTTCCTAATCATCTTAGGGTGCATTTGGTTCAATGTAAATCGAATTCTGAGTGTAAAATGAATGCAGGGGAATGTGAATTCCCGTAAAGAAAATAAAATCCAGGTGTTTGGTTGTGCAATGGAAAATAGTTTGGAAAACGATTTTTGGTGTTTGGTAACATTCTAAAAATGCACTTTTCTTACAAATTTTTCACATTTTCTCACACATTTTCTTAGCATCCAAACAAATTTTATTACAGAAAATTTCAATATATACACTTAACACAACCAAAAATCAAAATAAAAACATTGAGCAAGAGGAAGAAAGGGTGAGATCGGAGGGAGAAAGAGTGACAAATTAAGGGAAGGAGAGATAGATTGGGAGAGAGAGAGAGATCAGAGGGGATGGAGGACGATGACACCGATGAGCTTTGGGCGAATCTAGATGGCGGTCGAGAACGAGAACGATGGCGAGAATGAGAACAAGAATGGCGGCGCCAATGAGCTTTGGGCGATCTAGATGGCGATCAAGAACGAGAACGATGGCTAGAACGAGAATGAGAACGGCGGCGCCGATGAGCTTTGGGTCGAGGACAAGATCGGTTTTGGGTGGTGACGATTTAGATGGCGGCGTCGATGAGCTTCCAGCGGCAACTATAGGTGCGATCTCGGTGGTGCTTCAGGCGGCGCGATCTCGCTAGTGTTGGGGTGCGACGAGACCGGTGCAATCTAGGGTTGGGGTCAGTGCCGGTGTGACGAGACCGGTGCTTCTAGTGCGATCTCCTTGCTGTTTCTCTCTCTCTCTATTTTCCTGAGGTGGAAATCATTTGAAGGTAAAATAAAACCTGAAAATGAGTTACGGGTAAGGCAGGGTATTTTACAGTCAATGCAGAAAATGAATTCCATTTGACCCAATTTTCTGCAGCTACCAAACACAAAGGCCGATGTAAATTGATTTCTGAAATCATTTGAAGGCAAAACAAACGTAGCCTTAGGGTTTTACTTTCTCAGTATTTATATGTTTTGTAACTGTCAAAGGCATATCAGATTATGATCAATAAAAATACAGGCTTTTTTCAAATTATTTCTTTGATGGATTCTAGTTTATCTCCTTGTGGATTCAGGGAAACCCCTCGTGCATTCAAGGTTTACTACCAGAAGCTAATAGTTTAGTTTTTGTTCCATCAAGAGAGTATCGTGTGTGCTTTCTTCAAACTTTTGTGACATCAATCTAAGTATGAAATGCTACTAGGAATACTTGAATATTCATTATAGTAGGAGCTTGTGTTTTCATTATTATTGTTGTTGTTGTCGCTGTCGACGTCCTCTCTGCTGATGAAACCATAGTATATACTGATTAAAAGAGCAAGGACACTGAGGGTTTGCAAGCCTTTCTCCGCTACAAGTTTCTAGATAATTGTGAGGTGAAAGAGATAGTTGAAGGCATGACTATGAAGATTAAGAAGATGGATATGAGGAACAAAGATATAACAACACCATCGTTGAGGTGGGGAGGCAACAAGTGGTCTGTGTATTCGTTTGAGAAAATGGAAGAGTGATAGGTATGGTTGGTTTAGGTTTAGGATTTACTACTTTAGTACTCACTTTCATCAGTTCATGCATATTTATGTTGGATTTGGATCTGGGGAATTACCCCCGCATCTCTTTCACAAATTTTTTTTTTCTTTTTACCATTATCAATTTTTATTCTTTTTTTAAACTTATTTTATTCAATAATTGAGATTGAAAGTTGTTTTTTTTTTTAACTCTCAATCTCAACCATCGAGAGCAATTGTATTAGGTGCAATACCTTCATCTCAATCCACTTATCTTTATCACTATCACAAAAAACTTAGTTATTTTCTCAATCACTCACAATTTATCACTTAAGACTATTGTTACAAAATATGTGTAAAAAATGTATGGTTCTAGATTTATTACAATTTCCTATAGTGAGCAGTTTCCCAAAAAGAACCATAACAATAAGGTTACAAGTGGGAAAAATTACTATAATTACCCACATGAACAACTTCCTAGATTTTAGCAGATTATTTTATTCGGGCAATGTCTATTACACAAACTTACATATATATATATATATATATATATATATATTAGCCACATGAACAACTTCCTAGATTTTAGCAGATTATTTTATTTGGGCAATGTCTATTACCCAAACTTACATATATATATATATATATATATATACACACATATAAGACTTGAGTAAGGCATAAGACTCCCATATCATAAACCTCTGAATACAACATAGTATTTTACCAATTTTGCTAGAAACGGGTAGGGAGACAGGATTTCCTTGCCTAATTCCTTCTCCCGGTCTAACGTAGCCCATCTTTAGCATTATTGCTTGTAAATTCCGCATTCCACACTTCATCATTAGCCTTACTCGAATTCAGCTTTAGAGTCATGCTTGGACATATCTCAGCTTCGTTTTCATCCAGTTAGTTAGAACCTTCCACTCGATTTTATACATCATCACGTTACATGAGCTAAAGGAAGAAATTGTTATTCTCCGCTCCCATTAGCCTGCCACTTTTGTCTCAAGAAGACCAAAGTCTCTCTCTCCACGGCCATAGTCTTATTTTACGCATGTATGAAGAAGTGCTTTCAAATCCGTGTAGATGCGTCCCATATCGAACAGACACAATAAAGTTGTGTAAGATAGCTGTTATTAAAATGGCAAGTCATTTCATTTCCAATCCACACAGCCACGCGGTGAGCACAGAGCGAACTATTCTTTCGCCTTTTACTAAAGAATACCGTGTGCACGCCGCAAATAGTGGCATACGCCAATTTTTGGAGGAGTTTTTCCGATGGGGAAGCTCCTAAAAATGTTAGTTTAACATTTTCAAATCTTGCATGTCTTATTACACTTGATACAAGAAACTGGATCCCTAGATGTGATATTTGTTTAATATACAGGCCACACCTTTTTTCTTCAACTAAATTTCATCCACTTCAGCCTCCAAAGAGTGTGAAATGCCAACTTCACGAAATCTTCATCCATTTTTTTCTAGAAGAGAAGAAAAGTAGAAGCAAAACAGAAAGAAAACAAAATGAATGCCCCTAGGAACGAGTAGATGAGAGGTTTGAACGCTTGCTATACAAATGGAATGTGGGGCGCAGATATAGAGATGAAACTAGAAGAATGATGGGCATTGCCTAATAGATTCTCAGTTATCCTAACAAATTAAAGAGGCGTCTATAACAACTTATTGGGTCAGAGTGGTGATAGTCATACACGGTGCACGGACAGGGACGGAACTAAGAATTAAAGAGGCGTCTATAACAACTTATTGGGTCAGAGTGGTGATAGTCATACACGGTGTACGGACAGGGACAGAACTAAGACTTAGAGTTATTGGGGGTAAAAATATGGTCTTTTTTTTTTTTGAAATTCCAAATAAGCATTCATTTAGAAAGTTACGTTTTTAAAAAAAAAAAAATTTATTTTTGAGTGTCTTGCTCTTTAGCCACTTAGACCATTTCTCTCTCTCTCTCTCTCTCGGGTGTCTAGCGTGTTGTCAGATGTGTGTGGGTGTTCACTTAGACTAGTTAGAATCGACTTAGGAGTTTTTTATTTTATTTTGTTTTTTGTTTGTCTTGTGTGTGTTTGCTTTGGGGTGTTGTTTGGGCTTAAGTTTGCTATTGGTAAATTTTGTTGTTAAGCTTGTTAAATTTATTTCAAATTTTAGATCAATAATTTTTTTTTTATAACTTTTAAAAAGATCAATAATATTGTTGAGGGGGAAAAGTGCAAATTTATTGAAACAAATTGCTAAAATTAACACATATATACTAAAAAAATTTTGATTTTTTTGGGGGGGGGGGGGTGTGGGGGGCACTGTCCCCCCATGTCCAAGTATAACTCCATCACTATGTATGGACACAACTAAAATCTATTGAAATCGTGTGTAGGGCTTAAAAATTTGGGGCCCTAGCCCAAATTGTATGGATTCTTAGTCCAATTAACCCTATACAATGAATTTGTAAAAAAATGGGTCAAAGAATGCGGTCTTAATGAATTGGGCAACGGTTAGTATTGGATTATAGGACAATCAAGCATGAATAAGAGATATTGACGTCAATGGACTTTCAGTCCGAGGAGATCACATTTGTTGTGTATTGATCGCGGTTGAATACAAAGATAGTTTATACTGCTACAGTATTTTCTCTCTCCTTTTTTCGTTTTCTTCTCATGGGGGTTCTTCCACATTATATAGCTCCTTTCTGGTCATCTTGACCCTACACTTGTTGATCATTTGAATTCCCACTTTGAGTACCCGTCCCATCAAACACCCCTTTCAGCCTTTTGTGAGTTATAGTAGCCAAGGCAGCACTGTTCAAAGGTCTTCTCCACATTAATGCGGCCAGGAAAATAGCTGCAGTGCATTTAATGCGGTAGTTGCAGCTTTTCCTTAGATATTTTGAGTCTTCTTCCCTCTCACATGTTCATGGGGCACACTTCAATTGCTAGAGTGCATGCTTGGATTATATTTGCCGTGTCCAAGGAGTAATTCCTCTTCGAATCTCCTTCCCTTCATCACCCGCTTATCAGATCTTTACTGGGAATCATTTGATAGTTATTTCCTCCTCCTCGAACTTGTTAGTATCCTCGAACAAGGCCCAAGGCCCAATACATTATTTTGGGCCCTAGCCCCTACAGTGTGCGACAATAATAACTAAAATTTTTGAAACACAATTTCAACTGGAGTGTATATGATAGTGTATACATTCGTGTGCATTAATAAATAATAATTAGCACATTGGCAACAGTATTTGAAAAAATTTTCTGATATATCTTGCTATATGGCACATACAAAATGCATTAATAGTAGTGTTAGACAGTAGACACAAGGGAAACCTTATTTAACTCTTCATCATAATTTATTATATAAACTAGCAGATGTCTCGCGAGATGCGCATATTCATTATTGGTTATTTCTTAATACTCATATGTGTTATAATGTTTGTGTCACTAAAATAATTAAGAAAAAATTGTAGTATATACAATATATCCATATATAAGTAACCATAATTAATTAGACCCTAAAAAATACCACTACATACCTATTAAGTTTTTTTCTTTTTTAATCAAGTATACATGTGTATTTGGTTCTTAAATTTGACATTTTCAATATAAAAACTCCTATTAGTTTTTTAGGAGTATTTTTTTTTTAAATAAAGAAAACACATGAACTTTTGAAGGCTGAACATCTAAGATTTAAAGTTTATAATTTTTAATTTGCAAAACTATAGAGATTAAAAATATAACAACAATTGAATAGAGAAATATAAAATTATACTTTTTTTTTTTTGTGAGAATCAAAATTATACTATTTCATGTCTTAAGTTTGATTTTACATACATCTGAGTACCTCAATCACTTACAAAGATTAAGCACTTCCCAAAAATATAAATATATACAAATAACACATATAAAGGCTCTATGTCTTTCCTAAACATACCTTTTAGAAACCCCAAATGTCGTCGAAGCACTGTATCAAGCTTTAACAGTGTTGTTGAGAGGTTTAGATCATATACACGTAAATCAAAGCCAATTTCATACCCTCTCTCTCTCTCTCTCTCTCTCTCTCTCTCTCTCTCTCTCTCTCTCTCTCTCTCTCTCTCTCTCTCTCTCTCTCTCTCTCTCTCTCTCTCTCTCTCTCTCTCTCTCTCTCTCTCTCTCTCTCTCTCTCTGCCCTTCAATACTTGCAAAATTGGAATATATAAAATTACAGGTGTTATAACATGAAAAACTAAATGGAGAAAACCTTTCATTTTCAAATTAATGAAATTTAAAGTGAAAGAGTTCAAGAAGTTGGAAAATGGAGTAGAATCAAATCTTTTAGTCTTCTACATTTATGGCTTAAACTGGTCATTGATAAGAAGATGGGGTGAGGTGAAAGGCTAAATATAATATTACTCATACAACGTGTCACATGGTAGAACCTCATACTCATCCACATGTGGTCTTTGCTTATATATATATATATATATATATAGAGAGAGAGAGAGAGAGATTTTTTATATCACATTTTCATAAATTTCTCATATAAAAGGGTATTAAGCAATTTGGTAGGCCCAAAGCTTTATTTTAAACAGAATTTCTAATTCTAGATCTGACATTAATGAGCATACAACAGGTTTTTGTGTCCACTGACCATTATTCACCTTTGAATTGCTTTGCAATCACTAGTTGCATGATGCATCAGATCAAACCCAGAATTTACCAAAATGAAAGGCGTATAGACATTGCGTATATTAAAAAAAGCAAGGAAGATTGGAAGAAAGTGTTTATGAAAATCAGGAAAAAAAAAAAAACTGTAGAGAAAGAAAAAAAAAAGTGAAAGAAACCAAATAAATAATTAACTTCTTAATTTGGTCATCAAGCACATTTAGTCATGCAA
Source organism: Quercus robur (assembly GCF_932294415.1). Taxonomy (NCBI): domain Eukaryota; kingdom Viridiplantae; phylum Streptophyta; class Magnoliopsida; order Fagales; family Fagaceae; genus Quercus; species Quercus robur. The sequence continues at coordinate 8,241,071 of NC_065538.1, forward strand.
GTTCAACCTAATCAAAGCCTACCATTCATTTTCAAATTCACAATTCCAAATTAATTAACAGCCAATACTTTTATGAGTCTTGGTAATAGGTTCTCTTAGAACATTTGATAATAGACAAATTTATTTTCATTTTTATGAGAAATATAAAAAATTGTAGAAAAAAATTAGTTATTTTTTTTTTCTTATAAAACGTTTCTAAAAATATTCCTAAACCGATTCTCCATCCGTTAACTTAACTCTACTTTTACTATATTTGGATTTGACCCATCTGCATAAAGCAAATTGCAAACATAATACAATATGCAGTATTAATAAGCAACTCTAAACAGGGAAATGAAACGCACATAATTTCCCAAAAATTTACAATTGCCTTCGTGCAAGTTATTTATAGATAAAAAAAAGTAATGTAGTAATGGCCCAGATGAGGACCAGTAAATGTTTGATATCACACCTATTATAAAAAATGTTATAAAAAATTTTGTGTTGTAGCATTGCTCGTTAGAAAATGCTTTTGATTCAAATTGATAAAATCTACTAATGTCGCTATTTTGCAAACATGTCAACTATCCATTGATTTGTAACAACAAATAATAGAGCTAAATAAGCCAGCCTATGAGATATTGTCTTGGCTCCCAAATCAAGCCAAAAAAGTTTAGATGACAAAAGAGTAAAAGGCTAAAACAATGTTGATACCTATTTTTGTAAATTTGCATCCAAATAGCCCATGAGGAGAAATGCCCAAGAAATGAGTTAGAGCATGAGCAAAGAAATAGTAATCGGGCTATATTCTAAAGGCCCAAAGAGAAGAGAGTGCACAAATAAGGTCCAAGTGATGGCCTAAAAAAGAAGAGTATTTTGAGAATGAAAAATAAAGCCCAAAGGTAGGATCATAGGTCCCTTTTGGGAGAAGAGTAGTGTTGAGAATAAAGATGAGTAATAGGAGGCCCTTCTTGATGAGTAAAATGGGTATTAGCCCAATAAGTGAGGCAAAACAGAATAAATGAAGAGAAAAAAAGAAGTAAAAGGGTTAGCGGGCCCAACCCAATGTGGTGAAAAAATAAAGAGAAAAGAAAGCAAAAGGGTCAGCAGGCCCAACCCAATGTGGTGAATAAATCAAGAGAAAAGAAAGCAAATGGGTTCGGCAGGCCCAACCCAATATATGGCAGAAAGCTCATAACGTCCTCATGTAAGGCGATAAAGATGAAATCTGATTTTGAAAAAGTAATGCAAGTTGAAACCATGCAAAGCCACAACGGCAAGAAACACATGAAGAAACAAGACAAAATTAAAAGCGACAAAAAACGCGTGAAGAGGGAATAAGACAAAATCAAAAGCCACAGAAAACTCATAAAGAGGAAGAAGCCAAAGAACAAGAAATGGAGGAGTTGGAGCCCCGTCGACCTACAACCTAGCCAATGCAAGGGAGGCAAGGCCCACAGCTGGAGAGGAATAGAGGGTGTGGTTTGGTGGTGGAGGATAAAAACTTAGTTTTGGTATCTTGCAAGACCCCTCTTGGGAGATGCTTTGCTGGGAAAGCATACTTGCCAAAACGAGTAGGAAATTGGTGGGAACCATCTGATGCATGTTAAGGAGTGAGGACAACAGAGATTAATGAGGGTTTGCCATTAGAAGAAAGATGGAGACAATGGTATTGTGGCTAGATTGGCTTTTGCCCAAAAGTGGAAAGAAGTTTGTTGTTAAGCAAGTAGTGAGATTAAACCCACTTGTAGCAGTCAAAAGGTAGTGGAATTCAACCCACCTGCACATGGCCAAAACGGTATGTTGTGGGTATTGGCTGAATGCCTGCAGCAAACAAAATATTTGGTGGAAAGCAAGGGTAAAGAAGGGAAATCACCTAGGATTGATCTTGGGTATAAAAGGAATAGTACCCATAAGCAAGGGAGGAACAGAAACAAGAATGAGAGAAGGACACTACATCAATCATTAGACAATGGAGAGAAACATAAAAAATGGTGTAAAGAACACAGTACCCAAGAGAATTAGAATAGGGAGTTGAAAGTGAAAGAAGAGAGAAAGAGGAAAAGAAAGAGAAATGTAAAAGAGAATAGAGAGTTGAGAAAGTACAGTATACACGGCAGACCTAGCATGCATCACTAGGCAACCTTTTCCCTTCCTCGTACAAAACCATACTCTCTGTCATCTCAATTAAGAGGATAGCTATTTTGATCCATTCTAAACTACATAACTTTATGGTCTTGTAGGGTAATAAAGTTAAGTAAGTTGGAATTTGGACTCTTTTTAGTATATATACTGCGAAGAACACTTTTACTTTTTGTTATTATGTTTGCTTTTATTACTATGTATTTTTGCTACTAATAGTTATTCTATTGTTACTATATACATAAATAACCCTCTGTAGAAAGCCTTAACCCTATAACGCGAAAAGGCACCCACAAACAATAATAAAAAAGTAAAAGATTAATTTTTTTTTTTTACAATCTTAATTTTTACATTTTACGACCTGATGGGAATTTCATGGTGCAATCCAAATTCATATTAATGAATAAGAAACACAACTTTTGTGCTATAAATTTTAGAACTGTAATATGGCTGACTATAAGTGAGTGATGGAGAAAAAGTTAGGTCCATATAGAAATAAGGACAAAACTTAGGTACAATACCTTAAGTGTTGTTATTTAGATTCCTCTCTTAAGATTCAGCCATGTGACTACTTAATTAAAAAATACACTTTCATTCTACGAAAAAAATCCACATTGTAGAATCTTAAGAGGAGAACCTAAGGAACAACACCTAAATACTGTACCCAAGTCTTGCCCTAAAAATAATAGGCAACCACTCACCTTTAACCACATTAACATTGTGATAAAACTTGTGACACGATATATGCAAAAATAATGTGATAAAAGCTAAAAATCTCTCACCCTTCCCTTTTGAGTGAGAATAAACACATAATGATCACCGATCACCATCTTGGATGGAAAGGCATTTGAAAACCCTATAAATCCGAAATTCCATTTTTGTACTTCTCAAGATCCATTTCAATTTTTCTTTTCACTTGAAATGATTACTATGTTCGCCTAAACCACTGATCCCTTTTTTGGAGTCAATCCACATACAACCTGATCACTTGGAATGGAAGTCTAAGCAAAATGGTAGAAATGAATTCGGATTTTTATTATTATTTATTTTTGGTTTTTAGCATGAGAATTTTTCTTTTATTTTTGGTAACTAAGTTGTGTGGTTTGTTCTATTGTCAATCTTAGGTGTACATCAAATGTTGGAATGGGGGGACTTGGGAAAAAGGTAAAACGATCAATTCTTATAGAGAGCCAAATAGTAGTTGCTGGTAACAATTACTTCTCTTACAATACTAATCGTTATATTTAAAAAAATAAAAAACAAAGAAAAAGAAATAAGAAATTAAAGCAACGGAAACAACGCCCATCTATAACTATAAGTTCAAAGGTTTGGGTATGGGCTACAGGCCATTTTCTCAATGCTATATTGAAGGCCCATCTCTTTAAATTTGGTGTTGTTGATTCCTACAAAGTGTCTAGACAACATATCAGTAAATGTATTGCATTGTATATGTCACGCCCCGAACCCAACTATAAAGATAGGCATGTGACAACCGCCGCACGCTTATAAAGTAAGCACCTTACAAGTGTGTAAGGCCTTCTTAGCAACTAAAATTTATCCTCAAAATTTATAACAATTAAATTCAAAATACCTCAACAATTTCTTTATTCTTTATGAATAGATCTCCAATAATTTAGAAAGAACAAAATCCAAATCTCATGTACATAATGCCAATTAGCCAAAAGATATAAGAATATCAGAAGGCCATCCAATCCCAAAATCACTAAGGTTTTTTTCTTGCTCACAAAACAACATCAAAACTCCCAAAATTTGCTATTCTTCACAATCTGAAACTGGAGGGGAAAAAAGGGATGAGCTGACAACTCAATAAGTAACCAAAATCCTAATAAGTTCTATCAAGCAATAGATTTGTAAAGTAATGAGATGTAATATGAGTCTTCAAAAGTTATAATATGCTATGGGTTTTCAAAAATAACTAAAGAAGTTTCATAGTCTTAAATAATAAGTTGCAAATAGATCACATACTTTAATCTTTCAAATATATCATAAATGGTTTAGAAAGTAGTCAGTTTTCGATATATCAAAACTATAACTTACAATAAGTTCCAAAAATTTATAAGCAGTTTTAATGACTCAAAATATATAGTTCAAATACTCAAACATTTCCAAAATCACATATGTAGTTTTAAGGACTCAAAAATAGTTCAAATATTCAATTGTAATTCATATTCTTAACAATCTTATGACTATAGTCACGCTATATTCCCGTGATTGGGTATTAGAGTACCAATGAATAACCCCCATTGGCTGGGTATCAGAGTACCAATGAATAACCCTTATTGGTTTGAGTATCAAAGTACCAATGAATAACTCCCATTGGCTGGGTATCAAAATCAATTCATAATCAGATTGTCCATAATCATATATATGAAATCATAATTTCTAAAAAATATATATTATTCAAGCATGTATATAAAAATCATATGCTGAGTATTAAAATATATTTGTAATAATCGTTTACTTAAAATCAGTAATACTATAGAAATAAAAATTCTAACAATTATAAATAATTTTCAGTAGTTAAAAATAGATTAATATAAGCAAAATAAAATCCAATTAGAATAAGGTTACTTACCTTAGCTAACTCACCACAAGGAACTTCTCCCAAATACTTTTTCTAAAATCCTTAGATATCACCTAAACAATTTTCAAGTACTATACTCAATAATTAAATAATTTAAGAAAAACTTATGACGGTACCTGACCAGAAGAGAGCCTATTAAAAATAACCAATAACTGCCCACTATCAACTCACACCAAAATCCCATATAATTACAATATTTTTGTTCTCTTTATTTTCTGCCACTAATAGTTCCGAGGAATCAAGTCTGTAGTTACACCATACCTATAGGCATAAAGGGTCAAAAGTACATCACCTAACCTTCTATTCGTGAGTTGATATACATCAAAAAAATATATATATTTAATCACTTATGTCAAACATACTGACTTCCCCTATACACCTCAACCAACCAAATAAACAAATATAATAGTAATAATAATAATAATAATAAAGGAAAGGTGCTGGCATTGCTTTGTCAAGGTGGTAATTCCATTTATCATATATACATATATAAATATATATATATATATATATATAATTTTTTTTTTCCTTATCTGTCCCACCCTCTTTTTCAAAAGTAGTGACTTTTACATGCTTCTTTGAAACAACAGGTAAGAATGTAGCATAGAACTTCCAATCATGTAAACAGAATATAAAAGACATTACTGTTGACGCCCGGCCTCGATCAGGGTGAAAAACTGCCATCATGGGCCTTCATTCGACCACCCATCGTGACGACACTCCCACGCACACAAGGCCCGTTGGAGGCCCCTCTCGGTAATTGCGCGTAGTGTAGTTGTTCGTGTGAAACTTCGGGTGCTCTCTCTCTCGGTGGAGGAAAGTATTTGTCTACCTTTGGAGGTGTGGCAGGAATTTTGGGCAAATTTTAAGGGATTACCAAAGGTAAGTGAAGTTGCCACCAATCATTGTGTTTTTCTAAGGGGTGATTAGTCACTTGTTTCTAGTTGATTTTATTACCAACCCTAGGCTAAGAAAAATGACATTTTTCTTAATCTAACATGGATGGCAAAAAAATCTTGATTCTTGAGTCTGGAAGTTTGGTTATGTGTGGGGAAGGTGTTAGGCACCCTACAATGCCTGTCCAAGGACAATCCTTTGTTTTGATAAAACCTTAATTTTGATAGAACCTTAATTTTCGAAGATTGGCAGTAAAAAACATGATTTTGGCATTGGCTTTTGGGACTTTGCATGCATACGGGGCTTTGAGGTTTGGCTTTTTGAATGGGTATGGTCCTAATCTATACTTTCCTAAGGCATTCGGGTAAAGTACCAGATTTCCACGGCAAAAATCCGGCGATGTGTTGCCTTACTTTCGTGGTGGAAAATTAGGCATCGCTTTGCCTTAGGTGACATGGACTTTGAAAATCACACCGAAAGGGGGGAGCAGGTATATATATACATACATCATGCACAATGCAATCACATAGAGCAGGAAAATAAATGCTTACATCCCTAAAGCATGACCCAAAATATAAGTGTAGGAAAATAAACAGGGGTCGCCATACTCTAGAGATGAGGACGAATGGTACACAACATGATATACCTAATACAACCTATCTAAGAGAGAAAGGAGGGAGGGAGGGAGGAAGGGGGGGGGGGTTTAAAGAGTACATAACCAAACAGGAGAGGCTAGACCCCTAAACCTGCTGAACATAGCCACTTGGCTCATATTTACATGCTTGTATCTTTGCCCTTTTTGCTTGCGCCTGGGAGATCGTGCCCTAGCTCCATGCGTCCTCGCCCCGTGCATGTACATGCAAAGACAAAGACAAGAAAACAGTAGATAAGCAATGGAAAGAAAGAGATGCATAGATAATGCGCAATGGGTATAAAGCAAACAAGCGTACAAGTGAAGCAAGCAAGCAAGAAAGCAAACAAAAGGTGGTTTCCGCGAGGGACAAATATAGATTTGGATCGGATGTCCATTACTTCATTGTGTTGAAGCATGGATGACACACTAGCAAGCAAGACTCATGCATAGACATGTAAGCAAGTGTGTAAAGATACATAGAAAAACGACGGGTGGCATAAACAAACATGGGAAGCATAGCATTGTGCGGAGCGAAAAAGGGAAGGGTATGCATGGAGCAACCCAGCATCTAGAGATGCCTCCTAAACGGTTACATTCGAACAAGGCCTCATGGGTATCGGATGTAACTACACAAGGTCAAGCTTGCGGAGGGTGCTAGACATGGCAAAGCCTAAAACTAGAAAGGCTAACACAAGCATAAAGCATAGAAGCAAGCAAGCATAGACATGCAAATAGGAATGATCCAAACCCTTTTGATATGGGCCATAGTACATGGACGATGACAAAGACCATAGGGTCTGGATCGGGTCCGAACAAATAGGCCAAAACACAAGAAAATATGATGAAAGGAACAAAAGGCTACAATAGCACATGGCATGACAAACAAAGTCTAGGCCCAAGCACATAAAAAAGGCGTAAAGCACGCAAGCACATGAGAGATGGCATAAAGCATGTAGAGAACATAGATCCAAGCACATAGGCACGTGAAAACATAAATTTAGACATATAAGCATAGAAACTTGCATGTAAACATGTAGAAGCCTAGCACATAGACATGGAAGAACATGGATCCAAGCTTATAAGCATGTGAAGACAAGGATCTAACCATATAGCATGGAAATAAACACATAGACACATAGATCCAAGCAAGGCATAGCCAACAACATCATACAAGCATGTGAGCATGTAACCCTAACATCAGCCTAGAACAAAAAGAGGAACAAAGCATAGGAAAACATGGCATATAGCATAAAGCATGTAGATCTAAACATATAAGCATGTAAGGATGTAGATCTAAGCATGAAACATGGAATAAGGCATAAAAAGCAAAGAGATTTAGGCTAGAAACACAAATAAATCTATAAACATGCTAAAAAAGTAATAAATCATGTTATCCAAGCAAAAAGAGTAAGATAAATGCTAGAAAAAAGATTTAGAAAGTTAAGGGTGTGGATAGTAGCTAGAAAGCTACATCCACACCCCTAAACCCCAAATCCAAGATCTAGAACCAAGGAGAAGAAGATTGGGTATAAGAACAATACCTTGTATTTTTTGGTGTAGAGAGAAGAATCAAGAGGTTTTGATGTGTTTTTTGTGTTTGGAAGAGAGGAGAAATGTGTAGAAAGAGTCCAAGCAGAGAGCTAGCAGCCAAAAAGTTCCTTTTTTTTGGTCTAGAGGGTGCCTGGGGCCTTTTATAGCCCCAGCATGCTTTACAAGGCGTTGGTCCTTTTAGGGCTGTCGGCAGCCCTTCAAGGGCCGCCACCTTCAAACTTCCTTGGATGGATTTGACCTTGAAACTTCTGGAAATATCTTGACTTCTATTTTCTAAAAAGGTATGGAACATGAAAATCCAACGGTCGGATCAAAAGTTATGGCTCTCGGAAGTTAACGGTGCATCGATCGATGTGTTATCCCGGTTTTTGTGATATCTCGGCTGTTCTAACTCCGATTTCAACCCATGAATAGTCATCGAACTGAGAATATGATAATTTTCGCAATGACATTGGTTTCAACCCGTTCTAACAGCCGGATCAAAATTAGGGTTTTAGGGGCTCGTTAGTAGTCCACTCCAGGTCAACTAGGTCAAACTTGGTCATAGTTGTCAAAAATCTCCGAAAAGCTCAGGTTTGGTATAAAACTATGAAAATTGTTGTTTTGTGAGGATTTTGACCTCGTTTGACCTTTGGTCAACCCTAGGTTAACTAAGGACATTTTGGTTATTTAGCTGAAAAATGCACTTTGGGTGCTCCAGTGTCCGAATAGGTTGCGCCACGTCATTCTGGATGTTCTCACGGCCCCATGGAGAGAAAATAACATTTTTGGATTTTTCAGGGTTCGACATGCAAATCGAAGGAAGACAAAATATGGTATCAACAATTACTACATATTTGATTTTGTGAAAACTTTAAAAGAAGCAAATAAGCAACAGGATATGCTTGTATTTTTGTTTTGGTTAGTCAATGTTAATGTATAACAGGTGTAAGGGGCTACAAATATCTGATTTTTAGAGTTAAATAATACTGTTCTTATGCGGTCTAACTTACCTTGCAACTTCATTTTTTTTGTTTTAATTTACTGCTCAGACGTTACTAATGCATTCTTTACAGGCTAACTTTAAGGTCCCAATACACGTGCCAGTTTGACATTAGAGTTGACAGCATTGTCTAATACGCCAATTTCTTATGAAAAGCTCAGTGAAAATATCAAGCTTTATTTATTTATATATATATATATATATATATATATATATATATATAAGAGTTGAGGCATAGCATTGATTGTTATTACACTTATATTGTGCCACCTCATCCGTCATGTCATTAGTTACATAATCATTTTTTCTTATTTATTTTTTATTCCTAAATTTTGTTGACAACACACACACACACACACACACACACACACACATATATATATATATATATATATTTATTTATTTATTGACTTTACATATTTAACTTTGACGGTTTTAACTTTATATATAACTTTGCGTGTGCATTTGGCTTCAGATTTAAAAGTCAGCTTATTTTACAATTCAGTTTATTTTTATTATTTACAGACCCTACTGTTCTTTTTGGTACTATTTATGGGTCTCATCTACAGTACTTTCAACAAAAAAATTTCAATTTCAGCAAAATAAACAGATCCCAAATAAACCCTACATTTACATATTTGCCTACATTAATTTAGATATTTATACATAAACAATAAAATCAATGAATAATCTAAAACCACAAACAATATCTATACATACATACATACATACATACATATATATATAGCTCTTTTTGTGCCACATCATTAGCATCCTTTCTTATTTTTTAGTTTTTGCAATTTTTACTTTGTTCAACCTTTCATCTTCTTTAACCATTGTCTTTTAGTTCAATTAATCATCTCCTCCAATCATTATCTTCTTAAATTTTTTATTTGATTTCCTTTATATATTTTTAAATTTCTCCTTTATAACTTTTTAAATTCTACTATTTCACTTTTTTCAACCTTTCACATACTTTTATCCTAACTCTTTCTTCTTAATTTTCTTATAGATTTCTTTTTACCTCATTCCCACCTCTCTCATATTCTTTCCAAGTTGTTCATGGTAAAAAGGTCAATACTCCCTCCCTCCTCCCTCTCTCTCTCACTCTCTCTCTCTCTCTCCAATTTTGTTTTTTTCTTTTTTGGGGTGAATTTTTTGATTGTTTCAACTACTTTTTTTTTTTTTGGTCAATGGTTTTTTTTTGTTATTATTCGTTTAATTGTCACGTCACATTTGTTTCCTTTTTTGGCAAATTTGTGTCAACTTTTATCCATATTTATTAGGTATTTTGATATTCCAATTCCTGATCATTTTTTTTTTCTTTCTTTATCCTATTGGTTTAAATTGATTTAGGTTAACAATTAGTTGTTTTGCAAGATTGAATTTGACTTTTTTTAGTGATTCATTTAGATGTTAAACTATGAGACTTTATTATGTTTTATTTATTTTTTTATCCTTTTGGGTAGGCAAAATTGTAGTTTTCGAAAAGAAAAAACTCTTCATGGTTTTATTAGAAGTATTCTATAGTGTCACTTATTTAGGTAAAAGCAAAGTTTAGTCAAACAAAAATAACTAGATGAGTGACTTATTTTCGTGTTTGTAATTGTATTATTATTATTATTATTATTATTATTATATAATGATGCATATAGAAACTTAATAATGAGATTTTGCTAGTGAGGAGTTTTTAAATTTTATATTCCTCAATCTCAGTACATAGATTAATATTCACCATGACATGATTGTACGCACAAGTAAGAAATGAGGGACAATATGCCAGAACATAGAGTTTTGTATATGGTTATGCTCAAGGGAAGGTCAACTTTTCAGTAAATTCTTGTTTGACCTTCCAAAGAACAGAGTGAATTTCTTTTTTAACTGTCCTCCTTTTCTTTCAATTGATTGGTAAAGTTTAAAGGAACAAGTTATAGTTTCTCTGAACTATCTTGGTGCACCTAAAGTGAATACGTAAAACCTGACTCTGATACCTAAAAGAGTTGTAAAATATGAGATATTAAGGTTGTGTTTGGCGTTAGTTAAAAAAGACAGTTTTTTTTACTATTTAGTTTTTTTTGCTAATATTCATTGGTCTTATTATACTTTTTGGTACTATTCATGAGTCTCACTGTAGTATTTCAACTAGTTTTTAGCTTTATCTATAATAGTTTCAGCAAAAAACTTTCAGTTTCAACTAAATAAGTTGTTCCAAAATGGACTCTAAATGAAAGAAAAGTAGACCAGAAGGATGAAGCATTAATTTTACTATATTATAATTAAGAGAAAATAAGAAAGAATCTTTGTCACGCCCCAAACCCAAAAGGGTCTAAAGCATGAGAAATATATCCCAAAGGTACCTGTAGTTTTTCCTTTTTGACAAATTAAACTATATGAGATATTTCTTTTCCTTTATTTTCCACAGGATAAGAATATATAGCCATACTAAAATCTTCACATTACAAGTTAGAACTCTATAGCACATTTATGAACAATAACTAAAAATCATGTGCCTCCCCATAATACATGAATATATTACAAAACTACAATTGGATTATACAAAGTCACAATCTTACAAAGAATAAAGAACCTTAACATTGAGTTTGGAATGAGCTAAAGCCCAGTAAGTAGCATAATTAATGGAGGTGAGGAAAATGTAGGTTTTATGATGATGAACAGTTTGCAAAGCATGTTTTAATTTGGGAAATTTCTAGCTGAAAACTACCAGATCATTTTCAATAATAATATAACAAGAATGATTTAATAATGAAACACAAAGTTTCTCAAAATAAATACCATGAAGCTATATACTATAATCTGTAAGCATTACTAATATACTTCCAAAGCCATAAAATCTAACATAAGATAATTTATCACAAATATGCCACACTACCACATAGACCGATCAAGAGATCCATCCATTCATAATTGGCATGATATTGTCCTCTCTGATATGCAATCTCTTAGCCCCATGGGTAGCAGCCTCACTCATACCCTTAAGGATTTTCTCTCCCCTCATGGGCAGTAGGGAGAAAGCATCAATAGGACCTCTTTTGCATGTGGTCTTTTGGCCCCATGGGCAGCAGCCTCATCCATAGACAATCAAGAAGCTTCTTCCCCCCCCTCCCCCCCCCAAATGGTCAACAAGAAAGAACGTGTCATCCAAAGTGAGAGGACACTGACCTGGATTTGATTTCATTATCACGAAGATTATGGAAACCAAAATGGGTGATCACTGGGGAAATCACACATGACATAAGGGTAAAACAACATAAAACTCACAGGTATGCATGTACTTTCAAATACATAGTTTATATCTAGGTAATTTCAGAAAAACCTCAAAAAATCTAACTTCCTCAAAGTTTGTAAGGTTTTCAACTTCATTCTTGTCAAAAAGATTTTCTATCAATTTCCCAAATAACAAGATAAGATAAGCATTTTTAAATTTTCCAATATACCATAAAATCCATGATTTCCTTATCAAAGGTTAAATAAAAGATGCTTATTTTTCCATATTAACAATTCATGCATTTCCCCAAATGCAATACCAAATATGATGCATTTTCATACATAATCATATATAGCAAGGTCACAACACAACACTTTTAAGAAAACATATATCCATATATAATTTTCCAAAATGTGTTTGACCCAAGAACAATGTTTATGCAATATGGTTATTTTTCAAAAATCCCATTAAAAAGTTACTTATCTAGCAACTCGCAAAAAGCCTAATTCTTCAAGCTCCAAAGGAGATTAGCTAAAACCTACACAATATCAAGCAAATCTATCACAATAAGCATAAAGTTTGAAATAGTATCTAGTTACAAATTAGGAATTGTCAAATAAGCACTTAATTAGGTAAGCCTAGTATTTAACCTCATAAATAATATTTTCCACTTTCAAAGTTTCTCAACCAATTAATATACAAGGCATAGACTCCCATAATACTCATGAATCATCCAATGTATTATCTATAATATCAAAACCTCAACAATTTATAAGTAATTTCCACAAGATTTATGTAATATCAACAAGAAACCCATGACACCAAAATCATAATATTCTCCCAGACAAACAATTTGAATCTTTAACTAGCTCAAAATAATCAATTAAAATTATATTAACCATTTATTTCACATTAAAAAGCCAAAACTCCCCAAATCTTCACCACTTAGATAGCCACATTTATAAAAACTATAAGCCCATTCATCAAATAATTCCACCAATACAAAGCCCATACATATAAACACATGAATATCACTTCCAAAACTCATAAATCACGCGGGTATCATTATCAAAATTTAGATAAAAATAACCTCAAGTAAAAGCATAAAACCCATCAAAAAATTAGAAATCTTTATCTCAAATAAAAGGGATGAAGATGCTTGAAGATTCCTAAGGATTTTTCGGTGATTTTTCCGGAAAAATATGGTGGAAATGGTGGTATGGAGTGGCAACAGTGGAAGAGTGTGAGGGAGTTTGAGAGAAGTGTGTGTGTTTATGTGATTTGCTTATTTTTCTGAAATTGAAAACTTTTGTTGACAGTACTATAGATAAATGTAAATGTTAGTTGAAATAATTCAGTGAGACCCATGAATAGTACCAAAAGGCACAGTGGGACTCATAAATAATAACAAAATAAGCTGAATAGTAAAATCAATTGACAAAAAATAAGCTAACCAAAGGGTCTGTTTGGAATCTGCTTATTTTGCTAAAATTGAAAATTTTTTACTGAAAGTACTGTAAATAAAAGTAAAAGTTAACTAAAATAGTATGGTGGGACCAATGAACAGAATCAAAAAGTGTAATGGGAGCCATAAATAGTAGTAAAAATAAACTGAATAGTAAAATAAGTTGGCAAAATTAATCATGCCAAACGGATACTAACTTATTTTTTGGTATGGATTATTTTTGGCAATTTATTTACTATTCAGCATATTTTTGCTACTATTTAGCTTATTTTTGTTACTATTTATGGGTCACACTGCACTTTTTAGTACTATTCATGAGTCTCACTGCACTTTTTTGTATTGTTATGGGTCTCACTGAGTTAACTTTTACAAAGTCTACCATATTTTCAGCAAAAAATTTTTAATTTTGACAAAATATCTGAAACTGAAGGGAAAAAAAAAAAAACATGAGTCTCACTGCACTTTTTTGTATTGTTATGGGTCTCACTGAGTTAACTTTTACAAAGTCTACCGTATTTTTAGCAAAAAATTTTTAATTTTGACAAAATATCTGAAACCCAAGGAAAAAAAAAAAAGGGGGATAAGAGGGATGACCGGCTGAGAGAGGAGATAATTGTGTGAATGAGTGGTGGGGTGATGGGTTAGAGAGTACTTTCTGCCGCCAAAGAGAGTACTGCAACTTGTGATGAGTACTCTCACAGCCACTTCTTCTTATCCAAATTCTTGGATATTCACAATCATTTTTTATTTTTATTTTTGTAACATAAAAGTGAAGTTGGGATACTATACAATTTTTCTCATGCATGTAAATTTTACACTTCGATTAATAAAAGGTGATTCAAAACTTTATTTATTCCGTTGTTAAAATGACATCGGTTACATTAATTTGTATATATTTCGTAATTAATAAAATTAATAAATTGAGTGTTGCTCTTTTTATAAACAATATGTTCTCTATATGTGTAAATTCAATTGTTGTTTATAAATTTCAGCGTAATACAAAAGTTTCATGACGGTCTCTCGTAGTTAGGCATATACTGTTTATAAGTTGAAATGGAAGCTGAGGTATTTATAATACAACCCACAAAAGGGTGGATTTTACTGTTTGCAATTTGAATTTGATGCTAAGGTAGTTATTGAATTCATCTAAAGGGCAGATTTTAACTAACGACTTGATTTTTACTCCTGTTGATGAATGTAGAGAGTTGATGATGACATTTGAGCATATTTTATAGTGCACAGGGTATCCTGGTTTTGATGGAATCAATAAATAAGAACAACTAATGTTAAAGGTAAAAATGAGTTCTTGAAAGGGGGCAGAAACTGGAAGTGGTAGCACAATAAAAAAGGAGATGGAGTTCCATTGCGGTGGTGTGCTGTCGTAGGCAACCAAAAATAAAATCTATACTCCTTGGTGTGAGTAAGGATTGTTCCCAAGGAGAATATCTAGCCTAATTTTATGCTACGTGAACAAGGATGGGGGGAAGGGTTAGAGTATGACGAAAACAATTTTAAGAAAAACAAGTACTACGGAACAATTCAAATTAAAGTATTGAAATCAATCAAAAGAACAAACCTTGGTCTAAGTTAACATCTACCATCGGAATTTTGCAACTGATCATCGATGCAAGTATATATCAATTTATACTTTGAATATTCACCATTGGAACTATTTTCCTATCTCGATCTCCTTAGTCGCAGTTAATTAGAAAATAAGCGATCTAATAAACCCTAACTACTAAACAACCTAAGACAAGCACTAAATGTTTAATCTAGTAGCATCCTTAAGAATTACAGAGATCGATGAAAGTAAACAACACAAGCACAAGCGGTTGTATTTAATTTAGTTGAGCGTTATTCCTAAGATCTAATAATTTTTGACACAGCAAATCATTAAATCTTGGTTGCTTCACAAGTTAGAGAGATCAAACTATTACAGATCTAATAATTATTTTTTTTCCCTAAAATTGGGATGTTACAATCTTCTCTTCACATTTTTTTAAGAGAAAGTGAGGGAACGTGTTCGTGTGTGTGTCTTTATTTATATATATATATATATATATATATATATATGATACATGGTCAACCATGATTCAATATTTGGTCTGTCATTATTGTTGCCAAGATTTGTGGGATTGTTAGAGATCAAATTAAGAAAATTAAACACTTCCCTTTTGAGAATCAAAGATACTGACTTGGATGAAGGTACTGCATTTCCCTTTAATATTCCATCTTGGGATTCACATGGTGTTAACTTACATTGAGTATTTGCAATTATTTGCTATTCATCTGATATACATTCTGGGATGAATTTTAGTGCTCTAGTAAATTAATTTGAACTTTAACACTTGCTAGAATCAGTGTTTCATCTATGGTACTATTATTATTGGTGATTCATTTCTACTTTAAAAAAAAAAAATCTTACACTCTCATTCTTAGCTACAATAGTTTAGTCTATGATTATGAACTTTTTTTTTTTTTTCCTTTTGTTTTTGTATTTGACTTGGCAACACTATTGGTTTTTTAGTTAAAAGGATATTGCACAAATAATGAGATAATAAATATGACTTCTATTTGATTTGTAGATTATGGGAAAGCCCAACTAAAGATGAAATCCTAGTTTCTGTCACTGTTTACAGTACTTGTGTAAATTGATGAGAGAAGAAGAATATGGCAGTTACTCAGTTTGAAGCTGTGCTTTCCTTGTTGGGATGAGCCTGCTCTTAAGGTATGCATAATTGAGAGTTTCCCTTTACCCTTGAAATAACCCACTTTTTCACTTATTTAGAGCCTTGAATCAATTTACAACAATTACTTGAACCCTCCCTTTTTTTCTAAAAGTAGTGACTTTTACATGCTTATATGAAACAACAGGTAAGATAGAAGTTATAATCATGTAAACAGATTATAAAAGACATTATCACAATTTTTTGTGGGAAATTTATTAAAATTGATATAAATGAAACAAATGGGCAACAGGATATATACTCATAGTTTCGTTTCTCTACTCAGTGTTAATGAATAACAAGTGTAAGTGACCACAAATATCTGATTAGAGTTACATAATATACTGTTCATATGTGGTATAAATTTCTTTGAAACTTGATTTTTTCCCCTTTATTTACTGCTCAGGAATTACTAATACATTCTTTAAAGGCCACCATCAAGATCAGAATAGACGTGCCATCAGCGTTGACGGCATTGTCTAAGATTTCAATTACTGATGAAAAGATTAATCAAAAATATTAAGACTGTTTACTTATTTGATCATATTGAAGAATCAACAGCTGATAGTATGCATATATGGCACAGGCTCATTCAATTACCTTTTTTTTTGGGTGTATAATGATTATTGCATCATGCATGCAGGGATCAAGGTTTGTGTATATTTTCCTGTTGGAAAGAGTGATAATGGCAAGTTTGCTTTGAATGTTTCTGTTAAGGAACTTGACATATATACTCGGTAATTTCCCCTTTGTTTTTTTCTTGTTCATGTTGAGATTTTGAATTTTATGCTCTTCAATCTTGTCATTACCTGAATCAAAATCTAATGTTTAAAGGAAGGTGAACTTTTCAATACTTTCTTTTTTGACCTTCCATAGAACAGAATGAATTTCTTTTTTCTCTTCCCATCTTTTCTTTCAATCGATTGGTAACTGAACTATATGATTGCACCCACAGCAAATACCTGAAACACTTGGCTTTTTTTCCCTCATTGGGTCTCTTGTTCAATAAGCTTTCTAATAATACAAAGACTGCTTTGGATAACCTGCCGTCCTTTATCCATGGAGGTCCACCTACCCCAAAACTGAACCAGTGTATGGTGTAGGTGACAAGTAATCAAAAGTTAGTAAACTGTTTTTTCTTCTTTGGTTGAAGACGGTTTCAAGTTCTCCGTAATGATAATGCTAGTCATCCCTGCTTATGAAATCATTTAGGTACTTAACTCTTTACCCTCTTCCAAAACTGGATATAGTTGCTGTCCCTGAACTTTCTGGTGAGGCTATGGAGAGTTATGGTATGATCACAGTCGTGAAAATGAGCTACTTTATGATGGTTTGCTTTCTCCAGTTGCCAAGAAGCAGATTGTAAGTTACATATCTATTTACCCTGTTAGCTGCAGCTTCTTTTTTTGCTCCCAAAACTTTAGGAATATACTCTGAGGCCTAACAGCTCCTGCATTCAATTTTCTGATTTAGGTATCTCTATTGATCTTAAATTTCCAGGTAAGCTATATGGTCACTGACAGCATGTTTCCTTAGTGGAAAATATGGACTTAATTTCTTTGACAACAGCTGGTGGCCTAAGTATGGATACACTGGAATCACATTCTAGTGAAGTAAGCGAAAGCTTGTGCTAGAATTTTCTGTTGAGTGGCAATACATCACTTATGCATGTTAAATTATGTAGCTTGTTAGCGCATGCACTGATAAAATCAATGATGAGAAATAGCTACGAAAAGCAAACTGCTTCCTCAAATCAGGGTCAGCTGAATGGTAGAGTAAGAGATGCAATCGCCTAAGGCACCAAGTAAAAAAAAAGGCCCCCAAATTTTAACCATAGGGTTATTTATAATCAATAAAGAAAATAATATTTTTTTACCGAATGAAAAACAAATAAAAAATAGAGAAAAATGCAACGTCTACAATATTTTTCACAACACTTATACAACTAATGCTAAGTAGCAGGTTGTTACAGCCTCTTATTGATGGTAAATAATTATAGTGATATTTTCAAATAGAAAACAAAAAGCAATTTAAAACCTAGGATTTATTGTAAAAAATATTATGAATGTTACACTTCTAAAAAAAAATAAAAATAATAATAAGAGTTTAGTTAGCAAATTTTTACTCGTTCTCATCTAAGTCTACCACTAACACCGTTCCTTTACTTATCACTATCAATCTGCCACATCAACAAGTATGAAAAATTTTGTCAAATTTTTTCTGTTTATAAAATTTCTTAAAAAAGAAAAAATTCTACATAGTTCATGTTAATTAGTAGTAATTTTGCATTTAAAATAAGATAATCAATTTTCGCTTTAGGCCTCCAAATGCATCAAGCCGCCCTGCTCAAATGGCCTGTTGTACTGAATTTTCAAGCACTGCAACGAAGATCATCTAGGTAAATGCATTGACACAGTTAATGTGTCTGAGTGTTTGTGCTCATAACGTGTGAATCTGTCATCTGTTTGTGGGGAGTTATACCCAGTAGGAGGGAGGTGAGGGAAATTTTTTATAAGCTGACTTCAAAGATTGCAACACCATTATTTATTAGTACAGCTTAATGAAGTCCCAATTATGAGCTTAAATGAGAGAAAATTGTTAGGCAATTTGCTATATATGGCGTAACTTCAACATGTAATTCAACTATGTCCTTCACAAGCTGTTTGGCATATTTTCAGGTGGAGGAACACCATGCTCATTCAATTGAGGAAATATTTGATGCCATCAGCTACAAAAAGGGATCTACTGTTATTCGAATGCTGCAGGGTTATCTTGGAGCTGTGACATGTTCCAGGTGAGATAGTTCATGTTCTTAACTTCTAGAGTTGGTTGTTTTTATATGTAGCACCAAACGATGACTCCTTATTTTCTTGGTAAAACTTCTATGTAAATGTTATAACTATAATTCATATAGATTTCCTGAGAACTTTACATGTGATTACTTTTTGAAATTTCTTGTTTAATGTCATTGGTTTGTAACTTCTGTTCTTTATGATCACATTCAATGTTAATAAATGCTGTTATTGTCTTTGATTGGTTGGAGGGCTAAAAAGTTTCATGTTGCTTGGGGTGCGACTTAGCCCTCATGATACTTATGCCATGTAACACCTTCTTGGTTCTTGTCCTCTGTAAAAACTCTTTCTCCAGTGTGTGATATGATTTGAGAATCCATATCTGCATTTTGTCTTGTTATTGATAAATAAGCAAACATGAGCCACAAATTTCATCTAGGATCTGCAGTTGCAATTCCTGTTAACTCATTTATATGCTTACGGACTATGTATTATTCCAAATACCTCATCCATTGGTTCATACTACAAATGCAAGACATTCCTTTTTTAAATCAAATCCTCGAAAACTGTGTATCTGAACTGGTACATTCTCCCGACCAAATTTCAAGCACATTTAACACAAAAAATGAGGAGAACTGCGATAAACAATTATGGGTCAAAGTTAATATTGAACAGAGTGATTTCTGCAGGGTTAATTATCTTGCAGCTCAACTTGGGAAACTCATAGTGATTAATTACAGCGACAGATAAATTTGGTATGCACCATGTCCAAAATTGAATAAATAAATGTATCATATGTTGTTGTAGTGGGTATGCTGCAAATATTGGCAATTTGGCATGATCACCTTGTGTGAAGTATACTAGATTTCTGATCTCATGCCTGGTTCATTGGTTGGGTATTGCAGCAGGGTAGAATTCCAGTGACTAGAGTTCACCAAAGGAACTGGCTGACTTAAGACTGCCTATTAGCTTATTAAGGCGACATATTTCCTTTTCTTTGGTGGTTTCTTTTGGTTATAGAATGATGTAATGTAAGCTTCTTCATACTCCTAAATATCATTTTTTTTTTGTGCAGAAAATCTGGCTGGGAATCAATTTCTGGGGAATGTCATTTAAGTGCACTATTGAGTGGAGAAGTAATCTAACTCTTTCAGGTATTACTGAATGATAGAAATTCTCCTATTGTCATCTGACAACTGTATATCTGAATCACTTCCTCATTCATAGGGGCCTTCTCAAGGTTGATATACAGATGTGCTATTTGCTCTGCAGGCTGCTTATATTGCTGTAATGCAGTTAACACTAGCACTGTAAATAGGAATGGGTTTGAGTCCCTACTGAAGCTCTATATAGAAGCAGATATAGTGCAAGAGAAGGAACCGCCTTTATTATGTAAGAATTAGCAATATTTGAACTAATATCATGCGACTCTTTTGTGGGTGAAAGCTACTTAGATTTAATGCCATTCCTTTGATCTTTATCAAGGTTGGATTGTATATTGTCCAGCCCCAAATATAGTACGTGAGTTCCTAAATTTTATGTTGTCCGATGAGGTATTTGCTTGTGCATATCAAATTATGGTTTCAATCCGCCTCATCTTCCTTGCCAATCTAACCGTTGCTTCTTCTCAATGTCCTTTTAAGGTTCAAAATCAAGATATTATTTTCATGCTTTCCGGAATAAGCTCTCAAAGCCATGAGGTAGCATGGAGATGGTTGAAGGTATGCATTTCATGCTCAACATCTTCATTATGAGTTTTAATTTTGACTATTACCATCTTATTGGTAATAAGAAAATAATTTGGAGTATGTTCATATATGGACATATTTGGAAAGTATTATGATTTGGAGTTAGGAAGTATAACTATGAATGTCATCTGTCAATGACGAATATTTCTTCTCGAATTTTACAAATTTTGGAAGCTTTTTTTTTTTTTTTTTTTTTTTTTTTTGGTGATAAATGCGGAAAATTGGTTCTTGATCTTTATCTTTATAGTGCGATTCTATTCCACCATTTCATTACCGCCATTCTCACTCTGGTAAGCAATTCAGCCTTGTTGGATAGCAATGGTGCTGTTATGGATATTTTGTGATATGATTGAATGGGATAATTGTGGGATATTTTGTAGCATGACTATAAGCAATTGTGCACGTGTATTAGTTGATTAGCATTGTATAGTGTGGTTTATAACTGCTGGTATTGTAATGTGCAAGCTGTAACAGGGTGGCAACTCAATTAGTTAGGAGTTGGGTTTAGTTGGAGTAAGGGTTAATTGGAAGGGTACTAGACACGGGTTGCATTTGTCAAGGGGTATTAAAGGAAAGGCGATACAGAAGAGAATAATAAGAAGAATGTTTCCAAATTTGCTTTCTCTTTCTCTGTTTTCCTTCTCTGTACTTTTCTTTTTCTGTTTTCTTTCTCTCTTCCATTTGGAGGACCAGCTGACCATAAATCCAGCTAGATAGATCAAATCCATTTACTCAAATCCTAACAGGTACTATGAGCTAGCCCATTGTTTCGAGCCTAACTCATATTGCATGGTTTGTCCCCCTTTAGAAAGTACGCCTTAGCCAAATGGATCAAAGACAGAGGATTTGGGTGTCCCCACTTGGTTTAAGTCTGGGAGCTAAATTGGGTCTTTTGGGCCAGTTACATGCATAGGTCTGCATACTAGATTATGGGTTCGAAGTTTGGGTGCCTAGCACCTCTCCAAGCCGTACCCAAACTTAGGTATGGTACGGCTTGGGAAGGTGTTAGGCACCCAAGACTGTCTAGCTTGTGGGTCAACCTTTATTATGTGTTGTTAAACCATATTTAATTAAAGAATTTATTTGGAGAACTCTAATTCTTAACCTAAACATACATCACGCACTTAATTAAAAAAGACACACAACTTGTTAAAGATCACATCACAACTCATAAGGAAACAAATTAAACAAATCAAATAGATTATATTAAACATAGAAAGTTGACAATTAAATCGCACACATAAGGAAAGACTACAAAATAAACCTAACGTGGAAAAAAGACTAAGAAAAATATGGAAAACAATTAAGCATAAATAATTAACCTAAACAGAGTCAAATCTAATCAAAGAACACAAAAAATGATTAATTAAATAAAAACAATTAAATATTGCCCAATTCTGGGTTCAGGATGTATACGCATACTTGACCATGCATACGCGTGTTCAAAAACATGTGTGCGCATACTCAAGTATGCGTATGCATCCTCAACACAGAATTTGTAAAAATCACACTTTGCAAGTTTAATCAAACCAAGATATTAACATTGAAGTCAAGAAGCATGTTAGAAACCTTAAACACTAAACTAACATAAGGAAAATAAAGCAAATCATCAACATAAATAAATAACCATAAACAAACCAAAGATATTAAACTTAAAATAATAAACATATTAAACTTACATAGAAACTAAAATAACAACATAAAAACCGTAAGACCTTATTAAAATAAACCCAAGGTCAGATTAACATAGATAGAAAGATCATAATATCAATCAAATATGATAAGAACACTTAAGATAACATCAAACAAAAAATCATGTGAATCCTATGTAGCAAAGTGAGAAATCATGGAAAGGAGACTCACCTTGCTTCAGAACTACAAATTTAAGATTGTTTAACCAACCCCTCAATGCCTACAATTCTAAGATTAGATTGAGATTACAAGAGAAAATAAAGAACACAATAGAACTTAGTAAATTACAACTCAAGAACAAGATTATAATTGAAAAAGTTTTAGAAAACGAATGGAAAACTAGTTTCCAGCTTAGAATAATTGGTTTTGAATCTATAAAAAAACGTGCTTAGATGTTGTGTGTGAGTGTTTTAGAAAAAGATGATTAGGGTTTTAGAAAAGATGGTGGCACAAAAATAACTCTCTCTAGCTAAGGTTTGGATTAGAGACATAAGTGGAGTATTTATACATTAAAACTAGGGTTTTAGGGGCTTTTTAGAGGTCTTTGGACATTTCGAAGGGTCTAGGGGCCGGCCCCATCAGCGAATGATGTTTTGGGGCCCAAAACCCAAGTTCTGAAGGCCTAGAAATAGGTTTGCAAACGCAGGTTTCAAGAATGTGTACGCATGCTTCCCAAAACCCTTAATTTCAACTGCCCTTTTGTTCCAACTTCAAATGGTCACAACTCACTCATTTTAAGTTCAAATCATGCACAATATATGTATTGAAGCCAAGATGTCTAATATCTAATTAAATAAACATCGCAAAAAAATTCTTTGTGAATAAAAAGTTATGGTCAAAATAATGAGAAAATGTCATTTTTCAGTATTGTTTTCAAATCGAATTAAGTTGATTATTTCCGAGCTATTGTGAACACTTTAATTAGTATCGATGGACCAAATTTTCTGTTAGTCTTTTGAATAAATTGTATTGTAATAAGTAATAACTTCAATTCTGTGGGAAATTTCAACATAGCGAGAAAAATTCATATAATTTTTTGTGAAAATTGCACTACTCAAGGGCATGTTCCTTAATTACTTATGAAATGACCTTAACAAGTTTGGTTGCATTAGTATGATGATATTCAACGTAGGCAGTTTTATATTCAAGAAACTAGTATCTCTTGAAATTGGTTTTGTTCAGTCCTTCGATTTTTGATAGCTTTCATTTAATCATGACAAGTGAAGCTGTTGAGTTTTGACATTAGTGCTCAATAGAATGATGAAATTGATTACTTACTGCCAAACCAATGTCTCTGAATATTTGAACACATTTATATAAGATCATGAATTTGTTCACTAAATATAAAGCAGTCATAGCATGGCGGATTATGATATGTGGCAATACTATTTGTAGGGAAGTGGCACATAAAATCCAAGTAAGCATTGGGCCTTAGGTTAGAATAGGCTCAAAACATATCGCTCCGTGATATAGAACCCCACAACAAAGACTCATACCACAAAATACAGATCAAAGGTAAAACAAGAAGTCATCATAAACACCCTCAAGAACTCAAACCTTGGAATTCGACCTAATAGGACCCATCACCCCGAATCTGAGCATGAGTAAACCACTAGAGTCACTCAAGGTAAAAGCCTATTGATCACACTGCCCACACCAATCCGTGTTCTGAGCTATCAAAGACATCTTACCGGGGTATGCACAAAATGTTTGAGGATGTCCTTCAGGATCTTCCTGATGAATCCACAACAACCCACTTGACACAATTGCATTTAGTGTAACAGATAATTTATCAATGTAACACAAAAGGCCCCAAAAGTCTTTGTTTATCATAACCTCAATAAAATAAGAGTCTAATGGGACAGAAGGCTGCTCAACTATACCAAGACAACACCTACTATGGCACATGCTAGAGAAGAAAATGAAGAGAAATAAGCAAAGGATAAGGATAAAAAAGAAGAAAGAGGAAGGGTATAAAAAGAAAGAAGACAGATAAATCAAGGGGGAATTCTTCTGGACAGTGAAAGAGAAAGATAAAAAGCAAAAATAGAGAGGAACGAAACACTGGGTGAGGAATGTAAGAGAAATAATCATATGAATAAAGTCTTTGACACAATTTTATAAAACTGAGAACTATCTATTCCTTGGGGTGGGTTGAGGATATAAGGTGGGAGCAATCTCCACAAGTTGTAGTGAAACAATTAGCACACAAGAAATGATAGCCTTTGCCGTTTATTCCAAAACCATAGTGTGATATAAGACTCATGAATACAATGGTAGACAATGCATTATTTTCTGTAACATGCCAACCAAGACTGCTCTCTCTCACATACAGAAGAACACAGAAAGACAGCTAAAGTTCAAATAGAAAACAAAAGAGTTTAAAAAATATCCCCACTTCTCCTTATTCTAGACATGCTCCTCTTTCTTGCGCCTGGTTTTCGAACTTCTCGGCCCAGCTAGCTTAGACCTCCCTCTCCCTTGTTCCTTAAGATCAGCTTTAACTTTTCTAATGAAGTGTTTAGACTTGACATTAATATCAGGGCTACTACTCATTGGGTCTGGTGAATCACAGCTTGAACTATTATCGCTCTGTATCCTAGCACAGAGTGTATGCATCTGTGGTCGAATTTCGAAAGGGGGTGGTGGTGGTGGTTGTAGAAATGGAGTAAACGATGGTGAGTTACTACTTGAGCTCTCTTTCTCATCCTCACTACTACTCCAACTGCTTCTTTTAAGTGGCGACAGAGGTTTCCGGCGGGCACCAGTTTGTGGTGATGGTGAAGTAGTACCTGAGCTCACATGCTGATCAACTCTATTGGATCTCATCACTTCCTCATCCGGCAACGGAGGTTTCTGGGCTGCAGTAGATGATGGCTTTTGAGGGTTTAGAATAGTATGGACACTCTTCTGTATATGCTTCTTATTCTCTTTCGCACCATCAAACACTGGTGGCCTTAACGGTGGCAAAGAAGGAGTCTTGGGCTGGAAGTTACTCTCTCTTCTCTCTTCATGAACCTGATCTTCTCTTTGTTGGTAGTAGTGATAAGGCAGATCATCATCATCTGGGTCATGTTCATCATTATTATCATAGGAGCTTGCGTTTTCATTTCTGTTGATGTTGCTGCTGAGGAAAACACAGACAGTGACGAAAACAAGAAGCAGCAGTAACCTGAGGCCGTGATTGGTTTTCATGACTTCAACAAGAAGTGTGAATATCTGTGAGGTAAGAGAGATTAATGAAGGTTTTATCATGAAGATGACGAACAGATATATAAAAAGACCAGCCTTCAGGTTGGGAGGCGACGAGTGGCTGCGACTGCCATTGGTGGCTTGTGGGATCTTGCCTTCTGCCATTTTTTGTACAAGATCCCCCAGACACTAGAAATCAATTTTAATTATTATTACACGTGAGGGAGAGTGAGGATTAAAGAGATTGAGAGGATGGTTGGACTGGGTTGTTTTGAGTTATATAGTTAAAGACTCAAATTTCGTGTCCCCCACTGAGTTGCATTTTGTTTGGCGTTATTTTCAGTCATGCTTGTTGGACAACACCACCACCACCAAATCTTTGAAAAAGTAATGATTGGTCTTGATGCGTTAGGCGATGTATGACACTTTGGAATTTGTAAGGACCAGGAATTCAATCTCATCAATACCATTCTTTTATCGCTTCAAGAACTAAAAACCTCCCCTAACGGACCAGGTGGGGGCCGGGCTGACTCAATTTTTTTGAACTTATTATATATATATATATATATTAATTTTTTAGTTGATTTTTTTTCAAAATTTTAACAAATTATTTTAAACACATAATAACGTGTACCGTTTAACTTTCCTCCAACTAACAACTACTCTTGCATGACGTAGGAGTCAGTGACGTAATTTTTGAAACCGACTCAATCAGTGTTTCTCGTGCTCTTATGGACCCAGCAAATGCTAAGATTACTATTGCTAGTCTTGTCGCTGGGACCCACTCAAAGCTAAAGGAGATTTGTTCCTTTGAAGTTTCACGCGTCAAGACTCAAGAGGCAAGCCAACTTTCATGCAAAGGGTATTGATTTCTTTGTGTCATGGGTGGTGGAGAAATGCCCACCATTAAAAATCCTAGCCAACCTAACATTTAAAAAAAAAAAAATTTTGTTTGTTTATTTATTTTTATCTTTATTTGTAAATAATTGCATCTTATTATATTAAAAAATAACAATTTTGTGTATTTATAATTTGTTAATATTATATAGATATATAAATATTGACAATTATACATCTCACATTTAATGTGTGAAATGCACTGTCACATTTTATATATATATTTTGTAAAATAAAAGTGAAGTTGGGATACTATACAATTTTTCTCATGCATGTAAATTTTACACTTCGATTAATAAAAGGTGATTCAAAACTTTATTTATTACATTGTTAAAATGACATCGGTTACATTAATTTGTATATATTTCGTAATAAAATTAATAAATTGAGTGTTTCTCTTTTTATAAATAATATGTTCTCTATATGTGTAAAT
Source organism: Quercus robur (assembly GCF_932294415.1). Taxonomy (NCBI): domain Eukaryota; kingdom Viridiplantae; phylum Streptophyta; class Magnoliopsida; order Fagales; family Fagaceae; genus Quercus; species Quercus robur. The sequence goes on from NC_065538.1 coordinate 8,268,032, forward strand.
TCAATTGTTGTTTATAAATTTCAGCGTAATACAAAAGTTTCATGACGGTCTCTCGTAGTTAGGCATATACTGTTTATAAGTTGAAATGGAAGCTGAGGTATTTATAATACAACCCACAAAAGGGTGGATTTTACTGTTTACAATTTGAATTTGATGCTAAGGTAGTTATTGAATTCATCTAAAGGGCAGATTTTAACTAACGACTTGATTTTTACTCCTGTTGATGAATGTAGAGAGTTGATGATGATATTTGAGCATATTTTATAGTGCACAGGATATCCTGGTTTTGATGGAATCAATAAATAAGAACATCTAATGTTATAAAGGTAAAAGTGAGTTCTTGAAAGGGGGCAGAAACTGGAAGTGGTGGAACAATAAAAAAGGAGATGGTGTTCCATTGCGGTGGTGTGCTGTCGTAGGCAACCAAAAATAAAATCTATACTCCTTGGTGTGAGTAAGGATCGTTTCCACAGAGAATATCTAACCTAGTTTTATGCTACGTGAACAAGGATGGGGGGAAGGGTTTGAGTATAACGAAAACAATTTTAAGAAAAACAACTAAGGAACAATTCAAATTAAAGTATTGAAATCAATCAAAAGAACAAACCTTAGTCTAAGTTAACATCTACCATCAGAATTTTACAACTGATTATCGATGCAAGTATATATCAATTCACACTTTGAATATTCACCATTGGAACTATTTTCCTATCTCTCCTTAGTCGCAGTTAATTAGAAAACAAGCGATCTAATAAACCCTAACTACTAAACAATCTAAGACAAGCACTAAATGTTTAATCTAGTAGCAGCCTTAAGAATTACGGAGATCGATGAAAGTAAACAACACAAGCACAAGCGGTTGTATTTAATTTAGTTGAGCATTCTTCCTAAGATCTAATAATTTTTGACACAGCAAATCATTAAATCTTGGTTGCTTCACAAGTTAGAGAGATCAAACAATTACCGATTTGATATCTAACCTAGCAATAGATTGCAACGAATAATAAACTAGTAGGCCTCCTAGTAATTAAACGAGACAATCGTGAAAATAAGTACAGAAGAGCATCCGATATTCAAAGTATAAATTGAACAATAAAAACAAATTAGATCTCACAGTTTTATTGATTCCGAGGCTTCAATTTCCTTCAACCAAGTATAAAAGTTTAGCCAAGTAGGGCCATGATGAAAACTCGAAAGATAAATTAGAGAAGAGGGGAGAGAGAGACATGTCTCAAGTCTGATTTTTCCTCCCCCTTTATACACGTTAATTCCCCCTTTTCTAAGCCTACAAGATCTCCTAAAAATATTATAAATATTAACCTAAAATAACAACATCCAAATCTGACTAATTAAAGAAAATTATAAAATAAATAAAATAGAATCCTAATATAATTAGGAAAGTGGTGTTTTCAGCTGGAAATTTCGTGCACCAGATCTGGAAACTTCCAAAAATAAACAGCATCAAATCCGCGTATTAGAATTTCAGGCAAAGGAACATTCCAAAACGTTAGCAGTGCAGGTGCAGAAACTTCAAGCCCGATTTCAACATTGATGAGGCCCGTATCTCTCAAAACTCAAAACATGAAAGTTGTAGAGCTTTGTCTTGGCGTTCCATAGCATCTTAAATCATCTCAATCGGAGCTTGGATGAGAGAGTTATGCCCAGATTACAAAGCGATATCAAAGTTGTCTAGAATCACGCAATTAACTACGTTTAGCACTTAATGCCTCCATTTGCATCCTAAATCAAAATATAAGAATAATGAGTACATTTAGGCGCCAAATAAGTATAAAAGACTAAACATTGAGGGGGAAAAAAATGACATTTTGCATTCTCATCGTGCGGCTTTCAAACAGAGGACTGTGGGTCATGGAGAATTCGCCTCCTCCATGAAGAAGATTGATACACAAGACTTTGAGAAGAAAATATTAAAAATTAGGATGAATTAACTTTTTTATTAGTAGTTCCAAAAAGCTACAATATGAGAAAAAGTATACCCGCTACAGGGTATACCTTCTCACAAGTCACAATTTGGGGGTTTATAATTGATGATGGATTTCAGAGAGAAGCTTGAGAAAGAAACCGTGTTATACAGTTTTCAAAAGAAAAAACCCAACAACTGACAACTAGGAAGAGCATACTTTTTTCTTTATTAATTTTTACTGTACTTTTTTATTTATTAGTAGTTGGAAGAAGCTAATATTTGAGAGTTTACATTTGATGGGGAAGATAATTGAGAAAGAGAGTATTGGGAAGACAAATTCATGTGCTATTTTTTTTTTTTTTTAAGACATATGATAATGGTAGAAGTAATTTCATGATAATGTCATGAAAAGCTGGACAAAACGTTAGAGCCTTTATTATAACTAGTCGCAGACTCGCACGTTGCGCATGATAACTTTTTAGATAAAATATTATTTTAGTCTCTAGACTATATAAAGAGATTTAAAAAAAAAAGTTTTATCATATTTTTCATAATCTTGTCTATAACATTTTTTACCATTATCATATATTTATTGGTTGATGATTTGCATAACATAAACATTAAATAAGAGGTATTCATTAAATTTTTTTAAGTCATGGTATATGAAGATTATGATTTCATATATATATATATATATATATATACTAACTTCTAAACACGTGTGCACATCATATGTTGTAATAGGGGGACTTGGGAAAAGGTAAAACAATATGGATCAAATTTTAAAGTTCCACGTGTGTTTTGGTGAAATTTCACAGATTTTACCATTGTTAATAAAGGTTTTTATGTTCTTAATATATCTTCTTGGTAATAATATTTCTTATTGATTGGTGTATTTGGTAAGAAATATATGTGCCTTTTTGTTGTGTCACGGATATGGTGTTGGAAATGAAAGATCTGACTTTTATTTATTAATTTATTTTTTTATAAGAACTAAAAGATCTTGACTCTAGGGCATGCTAATGTTTGAGGTTATGTTGCATGCGGAATATATATATATATATATATATATATATATATCTGTGTGTGTATTCTTCACTAAACTCTATTGGGCCTGAAAATTGGAATGCATTTCTTTTTCAAATTGGGTAATTACTGGAGTTAAAATATATTTTTTCCTTTTGCGATGCTCAGATGAGAAAAGTAAATCCGTTAAAACTGATAATGTTGAAGAGAAGAATGTGAGTTTTGGAATGTGAGCCACATTTTTATTTCTCTCTTTTTTTTTCAATTTCTTTTGAGAAAATAAATTGAAAAAAAAAAAAAAAAAAAAAAGACATAAAAATGTGGATGAGAGCAAAAGAGTTGGACAAATTGTGGGGGCAATTAGCTGGATGTCACGTGGCTTGATGAAAAGATGACGCAACAGTCATATCGTGTGTTTGGATTCACGTTTGCAGGCGTTGCGTTTTCACTTTTCTGCATTTTTCTCTTTTTTTTTTATTTTTTTTTTATTGGGTTTCAAGGAAGACAATTATCACTATTCACACACTGTAGTAGCACTGTTTATAAGACCCACAGCCATTTTATTCAAAAATAATAATAAAATGGGTCCCACGGCACTATTCACACATTTAAAAATTATTTTGTTACAATGTTCTCAGTTTTCAGTTTTCAGTTTTCAATTTTAACAAAAATAAATTGTATCCAAATATAAATCAAACAGTAGAAAGGCACCGGGTTTTCAAAAAAAAAGAACATAATTAAAGTCTGCGCGTAGAAAAAATTCATAGGCTATATGGTTCATAATTAGCCACGTTGACAATTTCTTCCCGGATTGTAGTAGCACTGTTTATAAGATCCACAGTTATTTTATTCAGAAAAAAAATATTAAAAATGGGTCCTATGGTACTATTCACACATTTAAAAATTATTTTGTTACAATGTTTTCAATTTTAAGTTTCTCAACAAAAATAAATTGTATTCAAAAATGGATATCAAACAGTAAAAAGGCGCCGGGTTTTCAAAAAAAAAAAACATAATTAAAGTCTGCGCGTAGAAAAATTCATAGGCTATATATGGTTCATAATTAGCCACGTTGACAATTTCTTCCTGGATTGTAGAAGAATGTTTTTTTTGTTCCGTTTTGTTTTGGATTTGGACAGTGGACTGGATAATTTTTTTTCCTTTTTCTTTTGTTGGTAGGTCTTGTAAGGCCCATAGCCTAGCTGCATGGGCTGTTATCAGAGATGGGGTCAGGCCCACAGCTTACCCTTGTCTGACAGGTTTTTTTTTTTTTTTTTTTTTTTTTTTTTTTTTTTTCAATAAAACTCAGCGTCTCAGCACAAAAAGAACATAAAAATTATTTCAACTTATGGCGTTTAAAAAAAAAAAAAAAAAAAAAAAGACCACCACTCTCTCTTGGTATGGTGGTCACTCTACTGGTATAAATGCTTGTGGGGTGTAGGGAGCAAGGGCCGGGGTTCAAGTCTCCGGAAGGAGCTTTACACACATATACACTTAGATTAGTGATTAGGTTAGAGTAAAAATTCTATCTTTTATAAAAATAAAAATAAAAAATGAAAAATTAATAAATATAATATTTATCTCAAACTTTTTTTTTTTTCTTGATAAGAATATTTATCTCAAACTTGATCTCACGGCATGCACTTTTTACAAGTCAACCTTAAGGTCCTTAACATGGAAGAAAATAGGCAGTTTCCACCAAATTCGAAAATTTTTTGCTAAAAATGTATTTGATCAAAAAAGTCATTTTGTGTTGGTGGTTTAATTGTTGAGTGTGTAATACAAAAAGTATATATAAAACGTTCTCGTGCACTGATTTGTTTTTTGTTATATTGGGTAGACTAGTCTGTTTGTTTATGATTTCATGGAAAATGTTTGTTTTTTATTTTATTGGTTTGTGATTTTCAGCAAGCTTCTTGATAATAAAATACAAAAATGCGTCAAAATAAGTGGAACACAACACATCACTTCACTCTATTTGGTTTAGGAGAAAATCACTGAAAAGAAAGAAGAAATGAAAATTTAGATATTTTTATAGTTACTATCTTTTTTGTTTATTTATTTGATAATCAACTTGAACAAGTTGCTCTGTCTTTTCTCATAATTTCACAAGGGAAATCACTAATCAGGTCCATCTGCTAAAAATCCTGTCTTTGCTGCTTCCACTTCTTCCACCTATAGGAGCTGGAAATTTTACTTGAACAGGATCCTTCCTCCAAGTCTTCATGTGATTTAATAAGCTTATTGTAAGCACTGTTAACTGAGAATCTGCCTTTCGGATTTGTCTGGGCAAGGAGTTGAGCTTAATGGGTTGTTCTGTATGCATGACAGTAGCTTCAAAAGGCAGAAACTGAGCTTCAATGAAGTCCTTTTTTCCACTGCAGGTTCAAGGAATAAATCTTTGGTAAAATGACTTTGTGGGTTATTGGAGTAGGAAGCCATTTGTAAGTCTTCCCAAATCTTGATCAGAGTCCCATCCTCCAATCTCCATAGGCTGCCCATTTCAATCACCATCGTAGCTTCCATGATAGTTCTCCATGTAGGTGATGGAGCCGATCCCACTTGTGCATCTAGTAAAGAAGTACTTGGATAGTACGCTTTTAGCATTGCTAGCTAGTAGCGCATTGAAAATGAACAAGTACATAATAATAATCCCACTAATTAGGCAGAACTAGAAACAAATATGTAACAGACAAGTACTTGTCACGGGCATTAATCCTTTTGTTTTAACAGTACTTATGTGGATGGAGGAATGGAGAAGAATATGGCAGTTACTCAGTTTCAAGCAGTGGATGCAAGGCGGTGCTTTTCTTGCTGGGACGAGCCTGCTCTTAAGGTATGCATAACTGAGAATTTCCCTTTACCCTTAAATAAATCACTTTTTCACTTATTAGAGCCTTGAATTTGTTTGTTTTTAGACCCCTTAAAACACAATTGGATTAACCTAGTTATTTAGCCAAGTTATTACTTAGTCTAAATTCCAGATCTAGGTTAACACAATCATATAATCATATCAATGTAAAGTGCGGAATATAAAGAACACAAAGATATGATGACCCAGGAAACCAAACCGGTAAAAACCTGAGGAGGATTTAACCTAGCTATTCTCAAGGTAAACTTGAATCCACTATGAAAGAATCGAAGTTTATACAATAGCGACTTAGACCACTAACATCCTATTGCTACCTCATGTTGAAAACTTACTACCACGACCACGTGACAGCTCCAAGACCACGGACTCCTTCTTTCTTGGATTTCCAGCAAGTACAAGCACTCCCGCTTGCGTTTCTTTAAGCTCTTTAGTGCAGCAACTGAATGATCATCAAGCTCTCAATGAAATCTCCTTCTTGATAATCCTAAGCATGTGTGAAGGCAACCATCTCTCAGATCTCACAAGAGATTCACACACACAGCAAATAGAGCAACCTCAAAAACGTGGCTAGGGTTTCCCTTTTATATCTAGGGCAAAACATAAAACCCTACACGTCATATGGGCTTAGGGCTGAGTTGGAAATTCTGCAGAAAAAACATTCTACCCGACTTTCAATCGGTCGAGTCTAATTCTCGGTCAATCGAGTCAGACCGAATTGCACAATGAATTTTGCAATAGCTCGATTCCAACTTTACATAAAACACATACTTTGAGCAAGTTTAAAACAAGACTAAAAACCTATTTTGATCATGGTTTGCCAACAATACAAATTAGAGTTCTAATACATTAATTCCTAAGTACTTAGAACCTAACAGAATTAATTCACCTTAAGTGACATTTAATTGCACTCCCCTTTTTTCTAAAGCAGTGACTTTTACATGCTTATATGAAACAACAGGTAAGATAGAACCGTTAATCATGTAAACAGATAAAAAAGACATTACCAGAGATTTGTTTTTGTAAATAGCATAATATACTTGTATTTTTGTTTTGTTTAGTCAATGTTAATGAATATCAGGAGTAAGTGGCCGCAAATATCTGATTAGAGTTAAATAATACTGTATGTGGTTTAAATTACCTTTGAAACTTCATTTGTTCTCTTTAATTTACTGCAGAGGCATTGCTAATACATTCTTTACAGGCCACCTTCAAGATCACAATAGACATGCCATCAGAGTTGACAGTATTCTCTAATATGCCAATTACCAATGAAAAGCCCAATAAAAATATTAAGACTGTTCAATTTATTTTGAGGAATCTCCAATTATGTCAACTTATTTGGTGGCTGTTGTTGTTGGTGTATTTGATCATATTGAAGAAACCACAGCTGATGGTATGCATTTAAGGCAGACGCTCCTTCATTTACTTTCTTTCTCTTTTTCCTTTTGGGGTTTATGTAGATTATTGCACTGTGCATCCAGGGATCAACCGATCAAGGTTCATGTTTTGATGTTTATGTCCTGTTGGAAAGTGTGATAAAAGGAAGTTTAGTTGAAATGTTTCTGTAAAGGCGCTTGACATATTTACTACGTAATTTCCATGTTCTTTTTTCTTGGTCATGGGGAGTTTTTAAATTTCATGTTCCTTAATCTTGTCAATATATGGATCAATAAATTTAAATTTATCCACCATGACATGATTTTATACCCAAGTAAGAAATGAAGGACACTATGCCAGAATATATATTAGTGCACCTAAAGTGAATACTTGAAACCTCACTCTAAAACCTAGTTGAGTTGTAAAATATGAGGTATCAGGGTTAAAAGAGAGAAGAGGAGAAAAGAAGGATGGAGAGAGAGAGAGGCTTGAGGAAAGGTCTAAGGCTTCATTAAGCAGTCACTTACCTTAGCACATATTTATGTTAGAGTTTATGCCATGATTGCAAGAATACCTTTATGCTAATATAAAATAACATGCTAATAGCTGTAAGTAACTCCAACAACTTCATCCAGGTACTTCAAAAACTCCTTATCCACTTCCAAAACTTGATATGGTTGCTGTCCCTGAATTTTCTGATGCGGCTATGGAGAATTATGGTTTGATCACATACCCTGAAAATGTGCTGCTTTATGATGATTTGTTTTCTCCAGCAGACAGCAATTTGTAAGTTACATATCTAACAGACTTTTCATTTGGGAGAGGATAAACTTAATGTAGACGGATCTGATCTCCTGAACTAACCATAGGTCAGTATTAGATAAGTGGACTGTTGAGAAGCACATACGAAACGACGGACGTAACAGGTTACGCCCTGAATAGAGAAAAAGGAGGAGGGACGAACCCTCCTAGCGGACGATTTCAATTTAAACGGATGGAGGGGAGACGGGTAGTATAGTCACGTGGCGTCTATGTGGCCTAAGTGGTCTCCAAGAAATCTCAAATGGAAACATCTTGCGCCTTATGATTAACCCTAATCAATGAAATCTCTATATGGTAAGAATCCCATAAAATACGTGTGTTTGAGAAGATCTTCCCTCTAAGGAAACTCCTTCTCCTCCAAGAAAACCAAGGTCGGTTCTACACTACTATAAAACCAAAAGCCTCTAGAAACCAAGGCACGCATAATTTTACCCTAGGCCTGGCACTCTAGAGTTGTAAAAGTTCTCTAACTTAACCTTCAAAGGGTCTTTAGCCGGTACCACACCGGTACTCTCAGTAGGATTTTCTCTTCTTCTTTATTGTATAGGTCTAGCTTAGAGCACGTAAGGATCATGTAGCTTACTGATGATTTTCGGCATCATCAGTTGGCATCATCTGTGGGAAAGAGGTTGATTGGAAGTAAGCCTTACTACCGCTTTCCAGACAAAAAGTTGCATGGTACTTACTTGCTAGGTGGTGACCACCAATAACTATCAAAGGGACGAACCACGGACCACCGCCCTTGAGAGATAAGTTCAAACTCTAGAGTTGTGAAAGTTTTCTAACTTAACCTTCGGAGAGTCTTTGGCCGATACCACACCGGTACTCTCAATAGGATTTTCTCTTCTTCTTTGTTGTGTAGGTCTAGCTTAGAGCATGTAAGGATTGTGTAGCTTACTGACGATTTTCGATATTATCAGTTGGCGCCGTCTGTGGGAAAGAGGTTGATTGGAAGTAAGCCTTACTACCACTTCCTAGACAAAAAGTTGCATGGTACTTATTCGCTCGATGGCGACCACCAATAATTATCAAGGGGACGAACCACGTACCACTACCCTTGAGAGACAGGTTCGGACTCTAGAGTTGTGAAAGTTCTATGACTTAACCTTCGGAGGGTCTTTGGCCGGTACCACACTAGTACTCTCAGTAGGATTTTCTCTTTTTCTTTGTTGTGTAGGTCTAGCTTAGAGCACGTAAGGATCGTGTAGCTTACTGACGATTTTCAGCGTCATCAATTGGCGCCATCTGTGGGAAAGAGGTTGATTGGAAGTAAGCCTTACTACCACTTCCCAGACAAAAAGTTGCATGGTACTTACTCGCTTGATAGCGACCACCAATAACTATCAAGGGGACGAACCACGGACCGCCGCCTTTAGAGACAGGTTCAGACTCTCGCAACAGCAGTTGAACAACTCACCAAGTAAAATCATGACCTTGAGGAGCAACTGTGCCAAAAGGAAGCGGTGCTTAACACCCAGGAAGAGGACCAGGAAGGTACCAACCCCAAGAGAAGGAACCAAGAGGAGTCGGAAGGCAGCAATGCTCCAAGCAAATAAGAGCGACAAGATACAAGCCGTCCTTTCGCCGCAGAAACAACTCCACCGCACATGGTCACAAAGATGCAGATGATGAAGGAGAGGATGGACCTTATGATGAATGCCCTCAGAAGATAGGTGTCCAGCGACCTTGATGAGCTGGTCCATCCATCGTACAGACTTACCTTTTACCGTATCTGTCACCTTATTCCCTCTTCTACCGAAGTTCCGTATGCCACAAGTGGAAGCCTACGACAGGTCAAAGGGTCTTTTAGATCATCTGGAGTCATTCAAAACCCTCATGCACTTGCAAGGTGTGGCCGACGAAATCATGTGCCGAGCCTTCCTGGCTACACTAAAAGGTCTTGCGATGGTATGGTTTAGCAGGCTGACGCCCAACTCTATTAGTACCTTCAAAAAACTGAGCGTGCAGTTTGCCTCGCACTTTATAAGAGAGCACCGGTATAAGAAGTCTACTGCATGCCTAATGAACATCAAGTAGCGAGAGGAGGAAACGGTGAGATCCTGTATAATCCGCTTTAACAAGGAGGCCCTCTCGATTGATGAGGCTGACGACAAGATACTAGTGACTGCATTTACCAATGGGTTATGGAAGGGTAAGTTTATGTTTTTCTTATACAAAAACAACCCAAAAACCATGTCGGATGTATTTTATAGGGCTACTAAGTACATGAACGCGAAAGACGCACTGTTGGCACGGGAGGAGAAGCCCAAGAAGAGGGAAAGATAAGAGGATGCACGACAAGACAAGGGACAAAAGATGGCTAGGACTGGAGACCAAAGGGAGGACAAGCGCCCCAAACCCTCCACTGGGAGGTTCACAAGTCTCACCTCGCTAACTGCCCCGATCGACCAAGTTCTGATACAAATCAAGGATGAAGACGCCTTAACATTTCCTAGTAAGCTGAAGGGAAATCCTAGTAAAAGGTCCAAGGACAAGTTCTGCCGTTTCTACCATGATCACGGTTATGATACGTCCGACTACTACAACTTAAAGTAGCAGATAGAAGCCTTTATTAAACAAGGAAAACTGCAAAGGTTCGTTAGCAAGGAAAGGACGGACCCACCGCAGGAACAGGCTGCCCGGAATGAAAACGAGTGTCCTAGATAATTCTGCGCGAACCCGTGGAAAGGTTGGAAGAGGTACTCCTAGATAATTCTAGGCCTGAGCGTACGACCAGGATCGGCACTCTCGCTAGCCAACTTGTACGCCAGGCGCTCACAGCATTTCTAAGGGAGAACCAAGATGTCTTCGCCTGGAGCCATGAAGACATGCCTAGAATTGATTCTTTGGTCATTGTTCATAGGTTGAATGTATTGCCCTCTTTTTCTCCCATCCGTCAAAAGAAACGTGTATTCACGCAAGAGCGAGACAAAGCCATAGCGGAAGAGGTTCGCAAGTTACAGGAAGCAGGGTTCATACAAGAAGTATACTACCTCGACTGGCTGGCCAACGTAGTGATGGTCAAAAATGCCAACGGGAAGTGGAGAATGTGTGTGGACTTCACGAACTTAAATAGGGCATGCCCCAAGGACAACTACCCATTTCCACGGATCGACATCTTGGTGGATTCAACAGCAAGACACCAGTTGCTGAGCTTTATGGACGCATTTTCTGGTTACAACCAAATTAAGCTAGACAAGGTTGATTAAGAGAAAACTTTGTTTGTTACTAGCCAGGGTCTCTTCTGCTATAAAGTAATGTCGTTTAGACTCAAGAACGCGGGTGCCACGTATTAAAGACTAATGACCAAGATGTTTACACATCAGATTGACAAGAACGTTCAAGTCTACTTAGACGATATGTTGGTGAAAAGCATTTAGGAGGGTGACCATCTGGACGACCTCAAGGAAACATTTGGTACCCTTTGTTCTTATAACATGAAGCTAAATTCGAAAAAATGTGTATTCGGAGTGACGACGAGAATATTCCTGGGGTTCATGGTGTCCCAAAGAGGTATTGAGGTCAACCTAGATAAAATAAAGGCCATAATGGAGTTAACTCCGCCAAAAAAGTCAAGGAGGTACAGAGGCTCAACGGTAAGATAGCTACATTAAACAGGCTCGTCTCCAGAGCAACAGATAAGTGCCTACCTTTCTTCCACACATTAAAGAAGTCCTTCGAATGGACGGCCGAATGTCAGCAAGCTTTCGACGAATTGAAGGCCTATCTTGCTTCCCCATCGTTGTTGAGCCCATCCAAACCAGGCGAAGAATTGTTTCTTTACCTAATCGTCTCCCCAGCCTCTATCAATGCGGCCTTAATCAGAGAAGAAGACAGAATACATAAACCCGTATACTTCATGAGCAAAGCATTCTGAGGAGCAAAGGAGAGGTACCCCCCAATGGAAAAGCTAGCTTTCGTTTTGGTAACCGCAGCCCGTAAGCTCAAACCTTACTTTCAGGCGCACACAGTGATTGTTCTAACAGACAGACCTTTACGGAGAGCAATGAGCAGCCCTAAAGCCATCGGACGGATGGCACTGTGGGTTATCAAGTTAAGCGAATTCGATATACAATATCGCCCACACGACTATTAAAGGACAAGCTATCACTGACTTCATCGCAGAATTCACCAACATGGAAGGACAGAATGCAGAAGAGTGTCCAAGGTGGATTATCTACATGGACAGATCGTCTAACAGACAAGTAGGCAGAGCTGGTGTGGTTTTCCACAATTCAGAAGGGGACAAAGTCGAATGCATGGTCCGGCTTGATTTCCCCACGACCAATAACGAGGCGGAGTATGAAGCCTTAATAGCAAGGCTAGATCTCGCCAAAGCAGCAGGAGCCACGAGCATGGTCGTATATTGCAATTCTCAAGTAGTCACCAGTCAGGTTAACGGCGGCTATGAATGCAAAGACGAACGGATGAAGAAGTACCTGGAGCAAGTAAAGGGTTGGGTGAGCAACCTCCATGTAAAGTTCATTCAAATCCCAAGGGAGGAGAACAAGCACGCCGACTGTCTCGCCAAGGCTGCATCAGCAGAGCATATGATCATCCCCAATCAGGTACTATCCTTCATTCAAAATTCACCATTGATAGAAAGTATCAGTGTACAAGAGATAGGGTCCGAGAACGATTGGATGACACCAATAACCTCCTACCTGAAGGACGGTGTACTACCTGATGGCAGAGAGGCTGCAAGGAGGTTGACGGTTCAAGCAACACAGTTCGTGCTGATTAAAGATGTCTTATACAAAAGGGGCTTCTCACGCCCGTACCTAAGGTGTCTTACCCCCCAGGAGGCAAACTATGTGATGCGAGAAGTCCATGAAGGAGTCTGCAGAAATCATTCTAGATCACAGTCCTTAGGGCATAAACTAATCTGGGTATGATACTAATGGCCAACCATGCAGAGGGATGCCATTGCGTATGTCAAAACTTGCAACAAGTATTAAAGGTTTGGCAACCTCATCCGACAGCCAACAGAGGAATTGACCCCCATGGCCTTTCGCCGAATGGAGATTGGACATCATGGGTCCGTTTCTAATAGCAATTCAACAATTAAAATTCCTAGTGGTCGGTATAGACTACTTCACCAAGTGGATAGAAGCCGAAGCCCTGGCTACCATCACAGAGAAGAATGTGCGAAGCTTTATGTGGAAGAACATCATCTGCAGGTACGACATACCTAGGGTATTGATCTTAGACAATGGGAAGCAGTTCGACAACAATGCATTCAGGGACTTTTGTTCACAGCTCAGGTTCAAGAATCACTACTCATCACCCACCCACCCTCAGGCCAATGGACAAGTAGAGGTCACAAATCGATCCTTACTCAAAATCATCAAGACTCTGTTCGAGGGGGCAAAGGGTATATGGCCAGAAGAACTACCAAGTGTTTTATGGGCATATAGGACGACGGCAAGGACGCCTACAGGGGAGACACCGTTTTGACTAGCATATGAAAGCGAGGTAATCATCCCAGCTGAAATAGGACTTACAAGCTACAAAGTAGGGAACCATGACGAGAGCAGGAATGATGAAGCTATGTGCCTGCAGCTTGATCTGGTGGATGAAGTCAGAGCAACGACTGAGCAAAGATTAGCACGGTACCAAGACCTCATGGCCAAGTACTACAACTCCAAAGTCAGACACAGGGACTTCCAAGTTGGAGATCTTGTCTTATGAAAGATGACGGGCGCCATAAAAGATACCTCCCAAGGGAAGCTAGGACCTAATTGGGAAGGACCATACAGGATCATATCATGGCATAGGAAGGACACCTATCACTTGGAAACGCTGGACGAGCAAAAGTTGCACCACCCCTGGAACACAGAGCACCTAAAGAAGTACTACTAGTAGAAGTAGCATGAACAATAATACTCCTCATTTATTTCTTTTTAGTTAAATTTTTATTATCTTCAATTCCATTTAAGGCCGAAAGGCAGTTTCTCGTTTTCTAAAACAATTTTTATACGTGCGTTTATCACAATAAGAGGAGCTATGCAACAATACCTTGTGTATGCTATCTACATCTCTGCATCATAATTATTCAACAATACCCTGTATATGCTATCTACATTTCTACATGACCATTATCAAGTCCATAAAATGGATGGATTTTTAGTCCATAAGTGGACGGGTTCATCCTAAGGGGTGATTTAAAATTATCTAGTCCATAGTGGACAGGTTCATCCTAAGGGATGAGTTAAAGTTATCAAGTCCATAAAATGGATGAATTTTTAGTCCATAAGTGGACGGGTTCATCCTAAGGGATGGGTTAAAGTTACCAAGTCCATAAAATGGACGGATTGTTAGTCCATAAGTGGACGGGTTCACCCTTAGGGGTGATTTAAGATCAAGTCTATAAAGTGGACGGGTTCACACCAATGGATGAGTTATATCACGTGCATAAAGTGGACAGGTCTATAAAGTCTACAGATGGATAACTTTCATAGTACAGGGGACAGGTACATCCTAAATACCAAGATAGACGGACCAAAAAAAAAAAAAAAAAGGTCTCAAAGATATGATTTATAAACCAAATGTAAGCAAAAGTTTGCGTACAAAGCCCAAAAAACGATTGGCAACTGTAAAAACAACAAAGATATTGTCCTCCCATAAGATCTACACATTTAAAAGAAAAAAAAAATACATAAACAAAAATAAATCTACTGTGGGTCAGCTGGGGTCTTCTCGTCCTTCTCCTCGCCCGTTTGATCCCCTTCAAGTGGACGGAACTCCTCCTCGACGGATTTAGTCTGTTCATTTTGAGGAACAGCTTCCTTGTCTACCTGAGGGTCAAGGGTGTCATCTGCAAACAGCTTGTCGGTGCCCTCAGAGTCTACAGGATGGGTTGGGGTTTGGCTTTCAGCGTCAATGGTTACATGGGACAGATCAAGATCTGGGAAGGAGGCCTTGACTTGGCGGAGGCAGTCATCAAAGTCGTTGATAAAAGATCTGCCTAACTATGCTAAGAGGGATTCGGAGTCGCGGTATTCCTTTATGGCGTCCTCCTTAGCCTGACGGAGCTTCCTCCCTGTCCTTAAACACTTGCTTCAGTGCCTCCGTCTGCATCTTCGCCTTTTCCAAGAGCTTTTTGGTCAAGTCAAGTTTGTTCTCTTGAACGACCTTCTAGGCCTTTAGCTCCCCCAACTCCGCTTTCGTCACCTCCACTTTTGCCTTCAGACAATCTACCACCGTTGCCTGGGAGATGCAACAGTCCATCAGGCCCTTCATCATAAGCATCCCTTACCAAAATAAAAAAAAAAATAGGGTTAGAAAAAACAAAGAAACGACATGACGGATGGGAAAGAAAGATGGACACATACCTGAGCAAGGCTGAAGAGACCCATCTTCCCCATGGCCTCCATCGAATGGTTGTCCAAGTCCTCATAATCATCATCTTAGATGATGGACGAAAGCTACTTAAGGGCATAGTGAGGGTCATTGCGAAGGAGGACGGGGCGTTTCTCGTCAGTAGGTACTTGGCCAGTCGTTAAGCCCTTACCTTTCCTATGAAAGGGTAGGGGAGGCAGCTTTGTCTCTGTAGGAGTAACCCCAACAGACCCTACTGTCACCTTAGGTTTCTTAGGTGGACGGTCGGTCTTGTCCACCGGTTTCCTCTTTGTGGACGGGTTGGACGGACTCGTTCCCTCCTTCTTCCTAGCAGCCACCTGCTGCTTGATGTAAACCCTTCTCCTTCTGTCTTCCATTTCTGTATAAGACGAACCAAAAAGGAGTTAGATAAAACCACTATAAATTAAAAAGGAAAAGAAATAAGCGACGGGCTTACGTTGGAGTGCTAAATGATCGTGGCGATGGGCAGCTTCAGTGGGTTCAGGACCCTTGTAATACCAATGGATAGTATCCAAGGTAACAAGCTTCACCCAGGTTCTCTCCGACAACTTGATCTTAAAGATCCGCTCTAGGAAACTATACTGCTTGAGAGTAACTTCTGGACGGTCTCGAGCTGCAATAGGAGACGGTCAAAACACTATATGAAATGGTAATAACAAATAAAGTTTAAGACCGACGGACACCTACCAGACAAGGGCATTATACCCCAAGTCTTGTCCACTGGCATGAACTCCTGGTCATTAGGGTAGCACATCTAGTCCTCCCTCTCAAGGAAGAAATACCGACTCTTCCAATTCCTGTTTGAGTTAGGGGTCTCACATACTAACCTAAGAGACGGCTTCCTTGGTAGGAAGCTATACATCGCCCTAGACTGGACAATCTCGGATGGATGGTAGTAGTGGAAGAACTCTTCCACCGTCATCCTGCGTGCCCTGTTTGAAAAAACTCCATACAAGACTTCCGAGCCAAGAAAAACTCTCCAAGCGTTCGGAGAAACTTAGGTGACGGCCAGTCCAAGATATTGGAGAAGGCAACAGTGAAGAGAGCTTAATGGGAACCTAAGTCCCACTTTAAAGATTTGCTCGTACACTTCGATGTTATCAACACCTTTGTAGTAACATTTTTCAGAATTATATGGTAAACGGATTGGTATGTTGACGGGAATCTGGTATTTTTCCCTAAAGGTATCAAAATATTTTTGCTTGATTGCAGACCTGAAGTCATTCATCGTCCACAATGGAAGAAGAATGAACTGCCTAAGGACATCAGGACCTACAACGGATTGGGAAGGGGGTTCAGCACTGACTGTGTCCTCATCGTTTGAGTCAACCTTTGACCCGTCCACATCTACATCCTCATCCCCCTCCGCGGAAGGTGAGTTGGAGGACGGAACTCGTTCATCAGAAAAGGTGTCAGGGTCATCTTGACCTGACGGATACACCTCATCGTAGCCCGTCCCGTGGCAGACACACGACTGATCACTCGACGCCTCACTAGACATCTGTCACCTGCATGTGATGGATAAAACCCTAAGACTCTACAGGTCTACATAGTGGATGGACATGCAATATTTAAAGGAAGCAAAAATAAAATTCAGCTTAAGGCAAAGCATACTTAAAAGGTGAACGATGCGAAAAGGCGACGGAGAAAGCGTGAAAGACGGTCGCACTAAGCAGACGGAATGTTGATTTTTGAAAGGAGACGGTAGTGCTCTGGCTGGGAATTTGTGATGGAAAGTGAAAAATGAAAGGGAGAGGCAACATATATATAGAGGAAACGGCACGGAAGACAAAGGGACACTTCAGTCCGAGTAAGCAGCCACTAGAACAGTGATTCGTGTCCCTACTGCATTAATGGCCATAGGCTAGGCTGTCAATCAAGGTGCATTCCCCAAGGGTTAAGTAAGACCGTCACTCTAAGGGCCCGTCTGCCAAAATAGGGGACGAACCCATAGAGTGAAGGAGCAGCTAGAAAGGATAAACTTAATGTAGACGGATTCGATCTCATGAACTAACCATAGGCGACTGTATTAGATAAGTGGACTGTTGAGAAGCACATACGAAACAACGGATGTAACAGGTTACACCCTGGACAGAGAAAAAGGAGGAGGGACGGACCTCCTAGCGGATGGTTTCAATTTAAACGAATGCAGGGGAGATGGGTAGTATAGCCACGTGGAGTCTATGTGGCCTAAGTGGTCTCCAAGAAACCTCAAATGGAAATATCTTGCGCCCTACGATTAACTCTAATCAATGAAATCTCTATATGGTAAGAATCCCAAAAAATACGTGTATTTGCAAAAATCTTCCCTATAAGGAAACTCCTTCTCCTCCAAGAAAACCAAGGTCGGTTCTACACTACTATAAAAACCCAAATCCCCCAGAAACCAAGGTACACATAATTTTACCCCAGCTCTGGCACTCTAGAGTTGTGAAAGTTATCTAACTTAACCTTCGGAGGGTCTTTGGCCGGTACCACACCGGTACTCTGTTGGATTTTCTCTTCTCCTTTGTTGTGCAAGTCTAGCTTAGAGCACGTAAGGATCATGTAGTTTACTGATGATTTTTGGCATCATCACATTTCATTTTTCTCTTTTGCATTATGATACTCCCAAAAAATAATCAATCTACTTTGAGGCCTAGCAGCTCCTGCTTGTCATGAAATGGAATTTCAAGACACTTCTTGTTTTACTTTTTCTACATTCCCTTTTCATAATTCAAAACAAGTAATAGGGAAGTGTAGTATTCTTTTTTATTTCCCCAAAAAGCCTTATTATAGAATAACTGACAACTATTGATAATTTCTTGATGCAATCAATTCATTAAATGGTTTATTATATAGTGCTATCAATAAGAAAAATCTGGAAGCAAATAACAAATCAATTTCAATTGAGATCATAATTACTTTGAAATAAGTATTCTTCTATCCTAAGTAGTTGTATAGTTCTTTAAATCATATTCTGGTTTTGTCAGCTCACAATTGCTGTATCACATGAAGTAGCCCATCAATGGTTTGGCAATCTGGTAACAATTGAATGGTGGAGTCATTTATGGATGAGGAATTTGCAACATGGGTAAAATTGAGTCATCTTACATCACTGCTTCCACTTGCTGACTATTTCAATACATTCATTTCTTTTTTAAATCTCTATTTGATCTTAAATTTCCAGGTAAGTTATATGGCCACTGACATCATGTTTCCTGAGTGGAAAATATGGACTCAATTTCTTCTAAAAACAAATGATGGCCTGCTCATGGATGCATTGGAACAATCGCATCCTATTGAGGTAAGAAAGTGAATGCTTGTGTTAAAAGTTGCAAATAGCACATAGGGATGGCAATTTCTGCCCGACCCGCGGGTACCCGGCCCGGCCCGACCCTAATGGGTAGGATTTTACTCGGCCCGATAAGGAATAGGGTCGGGTTTGGGTTTTTAAAAAAAAACCTAAATCGGGTCCGGGTTTTTGTAAAAATCTAGCCCAAACCTGACCCGGATATATATATAATTATATAATTACTAAAATATCCTCATATATATATATAATGTTATAAACCCTAAAATTTCTAAATCCTCATTTCCTTTCAGCTCACACAGCTGCCCCCTCATCTCTATTCTCTTTAGTCTCACTCTCTCACTCACAAATCTCACTCACAAATCACAATCTCACTCACTCTCAATCTCACGTTCGGTCAACTACCCAACCTCTCACAGCCGATCCAAGCCTTCGTCACCGTCCCAAGCCTTCATCGCCGTCCCAAGCTCTGTCAGTGTCACTGCTCTCCCTTAAGCGACCTCGCTGACAAGCACCTCAAGAGATCAAGCACTTCTCCTCACGGACATCACCTCGCCGGACCCTCCTCCACCTCACAAGGCCACAACTCTCTCATCTTTCTCACCTCGTTGAGAACTCAAGCTTTTGCACTGAAAATCGTTCTTTTTGTTCAAAGAATCAAATTTGTATTTTCTAGTTTAAGTGTTATTTTTGTTGAATATGATCGGCTTGTTTGATTTGATTTTGTAGGGTCTATATGTTAATTCTTGTTTTTACTTTTGATGTGGGAAAATTTTGTAATGAAAAAAAAGGGTTTCCAATCTGGATTTTCTTGAGTGTCCCCTACTATTTGGTTTCTGAGAAAATTAGTATCAAGCAAACTTTTTTTTTTTTGTGATTGGGCAACGGAATGGGCCCTGATCTGGCAGGGCTTAACGGGGGCGGGTCTGGGCCCCGGAAAAATAACCCGTTTAGTAAACGGGCCGGGTCCGGGCCGCGGGTCTTGACCCGCAGGTCGGGTCCGGGTATGAAAAAACCCGGTCCGAACCCAACCCGTTGCCATTCCTAATAGCACATCACCTACGCATGTTATATTATTTATCTTGTTAGTGAATCAAGTGATAAAATCAACAATCTTTTTAGTTGGCAAACTACTTCCTAAAATGGCATGTTTTTTGGGATTTCAAGCACCGCAATGAACATCATCAAAGTAAATGTATTGACACAAAATCAACTTAGTGTGTGTATGTGTGTTCACAGGGCATCTGTAATCAGAGTGTGTGGGGCACTACCTAGTAGGAGGGAGGGGACAGTGCAGGGAAATATCCTATAATCCAACTCCAAAGATTAAAGCACTAATTTTACTATATTATAAGTAAGTCTCAATAATGAATTTGATTGAGAAAAAATTGTTAGGAAATTTTCTATATAAAGCATAACTTTAACATGTAATTCAACTCTGTCCATCACATGATATTTAGCATATTTGTAGGTGGAGGTACACCATGCTCGTTCAATACAGGAAATATTTGATTCTATCAGCTACAAAAAGGGATCTGCTGTTATTCGAATGTTGCAGGGTTATCTTGGTGATGGCACATTTCAGATGGGATAGTTCATGCTTGACTTAAAAAGTTAAGTTATTTATATATATATTGATTATGTATTTTCATAGTAAAACCTTCTATCACGACCCAAATCCACGGAACATGAATTTTGATACATGACTAACTTGCTGAACTTATATAACTCAATAAACATAATTAATCCAAAATAAATTAAAACTCCAAAGAAACAATACTCTTTAAAAAAAAAAAAAAAACCTCCTACAAAAATCTAAACTCCACAAATTGGAAATAATCTCCACTATATAAAACATGAATTACAAAATAAAGGTAACTAAAACTCTGTAAGTTTTCAAGTAATACTGAAGTTGCCTACAACTTCCACGCTCTATCTTGCACCTTACAAAACGATCCAAATGTTCTATATTTCCAACTACACTTTAATCTGAAAACAGTATTTGATGGGGTGAGCCACACATCCAGTAAGCAATTATACACATTACACAACAGGATAGAGTCAAGCAAAGCACGAGTATTTTGATTTTTCACAAACTCATTCAATGATATCAAATACAATTATTCTAAAACATATAAAGAATCACTTAATACATATGTAATCACACCTTAAAATCATTCGAAAACATATACAGATAATTGATTAGAGCACATTGTCACATATAGACATATCACATATTTACATATACAATCCTGTGAGCGGATACCAACATCTAACCCCTACTGGTGAGGGATCAACGCTTATTCTCACATACAACCCCGTGAGCGGGCTTACACACATACCTAATCAATTCTAAAAACACTTATTTTGAGTCACGTATCACAAAAAGCAAAGTTTATACAAACATTGAATAATTTTCTTAATATTAACAATTATTCCAACAATAAAGGCATATCGAATATCTCAATATCAAATTGAAACATAAATCAAAGGATGCTTGACTCTCTTAGGGAACAAATAGGAACTGGGGGGTTTATACAATTCTTGAGTAAATCTGAAAATTCAATTTGCTAAAAGAAACATTTTAATTACCATTTGGAGAATAGGAATATGACTTTGAACTCACTTTGTTTTAACAAATTTAAAGAACAAGAATTTTTTTTTGAAAACTTACATTGAAACTCAATTCTTTTCTTAAAATAGTTTAGTTTAAAAATCATCTCTTAAATGAGATTCGGATGTTCAAAACATTATTTAAATTCAAAGTTTCTCTTTAAAATATCATTTAAAAAGTTGAAATTTCTCTTTCAATCGTGTAAAAATGCTTTTTGATAACTTTTAAAACGTAAGCTTAAAAATATAACTTTTAAAAACCTTTAACTTCTAAGAACCTAAGAAAAAAAACTTGTGCATATTATGCATAATTACTTACAGCACTTAAATTACTCTGAAAGTCCAACTGAAACAACCTCCAAAAAGCCTCAAAACACTCTTAAATAGGACCTATAATCAATCATGGAAATTACTTAATATCCTCCCCAAAGTATAAAACTTATCAAATTATACAAACTCACTCACTAGGAAAATACTTTGCTGAACTAATAACACTTTTAACTCTAAATTAAAGTCTCTCTAACCAATGATATTCTAACCAATAATATTCCCTTGCATTAATCGAAACTCATATTGCCATGAGGAAGGCAGTAGCCAAAATATCATGACCTAGGATTTAATATAAAACCCCAAAGAAAAACGTCAAACCATCCTAATATATATAACTAAAGAAAACGTTAATTCATCCTAATATATATATGATCAAAGAAATGTTAACCCAACCTAATTTATATAACCAAAGACAAAGTGGCAAAACTAAAAGGACTTAATATATATACAAATCCGAAAGAAAACATGATGGCAATATTCACTTGTTCTAGGGACCCATAGTGGACAACATGAGAGCCATACCCACAGAAGCCAATTCCAAGATTTAATATATAGCCTCAATAGGTTTAACAGCATATAACCTCAATGAAAACGGTGGGCAAAATCATTGACTTATTTTATATATAAATATATATATATATATATATATATATGTATGTATGTATATGGGTGTACAAATCCGAAAGAAAACATAAGCCATAATCATAGATTCTTGTAATTCTGTGGCTCAAATCAAGAATGAAGTCCGTAAACACTAACCTAAAAGTGTAAACAACAGTTCTAGGAAAAATATATCCCTTTGAAACAAATCTACATATCACGAATGTTTCCAAGATAAAGTTTTAACAAAAATCATATCTGGAACAATTGGTTGCCTCTTCAATTGTATTTGTTCTAAACTCCAAGGGAAAAACACACTTCCTAACAAAAGAATACCTAAAAATATTTCATCAACTATATTTATAGTCTTAGTAATAACCTCAAATAATTAAATAAAAATGCGGGGTATTACACCTTCTGTGCAATATTTCATAACCATTTCTTGGAAAATCTATACAGAACTAATGCTTGGCATTTATTAGTTAATATTATTTGTTTATAAAGCTTTAATGGCTCTCTTATTTATTAATCAGGTTTGGCACTTTATAAATGTCAAGGCTGTTATGTAATTTATGTTCATTTCTGATCATATTTTAGGTTAACAATGCCATTATAGTCTTCAATTATTCAATGGGCTAAAATAATATATATTGATTACCACATGGGCTCAAAAATTAAGAGTGTATTTCATAGTAACACCTTCTAGATATTTTCTTGGGCAGAAATTCCTGCTCCAATGTCTGTTCTTCTTTTAGGAATCTACATATTTTCCTCGTCACTTATAAATGTCAAATTGGAAGCTTTCTTTGATCACCTATTCCACTAATCGTGGTGACTACAATGAATCATTTCTCAGTGCAGTAGACCTTAATATCACATTTTCATGGAAAATAAGGTTCTTAATAACAAAAATTTCAGCATGAACATTTTTCTTTTGTCAACATGTTATGCACACAAATTTATGAACAAAATGGCTGAAGGGAAAGGCCTGAATTATATTCCTGTAGACATTTAATTCGCACTTCTTGAATGTGATCAAAATTTCACTGTGTAATGAGTGGATAGAAAATTACCTTTGACTAAATTGCATATATAACTCTGTGACATCTTATTTGAACCAGAAATCCTTAAGTTCGTACATAAAACGATATGCTGGAAAAAATGCGAAGACAGATGATTTGTGGGGAGTTCTTTCAGAGAACTCTGGTGTTGAACTCAATTCGATGATGGATGCTTGGTCAAGGAAAAAATTATTTCCAGTTGTCTCTGTAAAATCCAATGATAATATTTTGAAATTTGAACAGGTATAATTATTAATTAATAAGCAAACGGCCATTTGTTAAAATCTTAGAGGTCAAGTTATTCATCTTTATCTATGACCATCTTTGTTATTGTGGAAATCTAATACTTTTAAGATTTGCTGTCGCAATTCCTATCATCTGGTTTGGGTGGTGATGGACTATGGATTGTTCCAATAACCTTATCAATTGGTTCACATAACAAATGCAAGACTTTCCTTTTGGAAACTAAATCTGGAAAAGTGTATATATCCGAACTCGTGCATTCTCCCCACGAAAACTCAAGCTTAGTTAATGAGAAGAATAAAGAGAAATGTGATGACTCTTTCTGGGTCAAAGTAAATACTAAGCAGAGTTTCTGTAGGGTAAATTATGAAGATAAGCTTGCAGCTCGACTTAAGAAAGCCATAGAGAGTAATTGCTTGTCAGCACCAGATAAATTCGGTGTGAGCCGTATCCAACAATAAATTAATAACCGATCATATGTTGTTGTTTTAGGCATGCTGTATTCATAGGAAACTGATCACATGGTGTGAAGTATACTAGATTTCTGACTTTGGTACCAAGTTCCTAGGGTAGGTGTCACAGCAGGGAAGCTTTTTTGTGACTAGAGTTTGGCAAATGAATTGGCAAAATTAAGACTACATTTTTTTTTTTTTTAATGAACGAAAATATGGATGGAGCGCCGCCGGGGGTGGGGGGGGGCCTGTTGGGGCGCAGGGGAACCACGGTAAGCCATAGCTTTCCAACCCCACGAGGGACAATATTGAACCTTGAGCTGC